>NC_137623.1:37708657-37746157 GCF_963280865.1 Gymnoscopelus braueri
TTCGCTTATAAAATGCCCAAAATAGGAACACTAGGTTGAAGGTTGTTAAACAAAGTACCTGACAACATACACGAGAAGAAGATAGATATTATAAGACCTTGCCAGACTAAATCAAAACACGTACTTAATATTTATTATTCATAAGTACATTATCATGTTGACTGTTCCGGCCCCCTTACCGCAACTTGAACCTCCTCCAGCGCCGAACCAATAGGAAGGCTGGATGGGAAAATGAAAAGGCCGACCGATTCCATACTGCCCTGTGAAGACAATATGACACAATGGAATCATCTCTAAGTTCATGTGACTTTTAAACAAACTCATTAGATCCGTGCTCATTAACCCTGGTGCTTATGATCCCCTCACACTGCTGGTATACAGACTTTGCGGCTGCCGTGTTAAGTGGTCAGATGGGTGGGCCCGGCCGTGTGCATTTTCAGAGCATGCTTAATTTGAATGATCAATCAATCGACTGTGTCCCGGCTTGGATCAATGGATACTAACACTGTATTCCTATTTATCGGCATCACAATAAAAACTAATTTTTCAAGGTTTTAAAGAAACAAATACTTTTATATTAAAGCTGTACTATGTAACTTTCCTCTTCTACCCCAGGATTTGAACCTGGTGGTTTCCTGCGAAAGTGCTGACTTTTTCCAAATCCAAAGCAATTTTTCATGGAAGTGAGTGTGGCTGTTTTTTTTGCGATCACGTTGATCACGTTCATTGCTTTACTGGGAGTCAAATTGTCACTCATGTGTTAGCGAACAGCGCCATCTACTGAAAACACAAAATCTCGTCATTGGCAGTCTGCAGCTTAGCAAAATATGATGAGAAATCCGTCATTGGCAGTCAAAGAGTTAATGTATCATTTCAATCTTAGTGTTTTGCCAATTATTTGGGGGCCCACACGCAATGCCCTGGCGGCCCACCAGTGGTCCCTGGCCCACAGATTTGAGAACCACTGGGATAGAACACCAGCAGCATGGCTAGATAGATCTCGAGGAACCATTTTAGTTGACCATTAAAGGTCACTGACCTGGGAAGACGTTGTCCAGGTACCAGGCCAGCAGGGCGTACAGCACGGTGTCCACGGCCATCATGCAGATGGACATGTGGAAGGAGAACTCGTCCCCTTCCAGGGGGCTGGTCTGGATGTTGTCCCACTGGAGGCCCAGGCCCTGCTCCTCATACCGGGACAGGTACTCCGTCCCGAAGCCGAACGCCACCTGGGACACCAGGCCCTGTAGAGAGGAGGAGGAGGACGAGGAGGAAGAGGGGGGAGGGAATGAGAGAAGAGCTTGCAAATCTGCTATTTTTGCATTTTCTCAGATTTTCTTTTACATAAATCTTCCCTGGCACAAAACATTTTCAGATGGGGGGTCTTCGGCCAAATACCATATCGACGTCTCTGTCGAGTGGAAACCTTGTATGTACAAAACTGTTACTTTTCAGGGTTCCAATTCAAAACTAGCAAAAGCAGCAGATCTGCAAGCTGCTTTGGGTAGATTTGCTGCTTTTGATGCTTTTGTGTGACGCTGTAGTATGATCAAGTAGGGCTTTAATTTACGAAAAAAACACAAAAAGTTAAAACATGGAGGTAGGAGGTTTCTGCCCGATAGAGACAGACAGTACATTTTGGGTCCTGAGAACAAACAGTTTTACCCCCTTCCTTACTAACTTAATCCATTTATACGTTGGCTATTCAAAAATAGCAGATCTACAGGCTTGTAAAGCTGCTATTTTTGTCATTTTTAAAAAAAAACGTTTTAAATCTTCTCTTCTGGGGGTCCCTGGCACAAAACATTTTCAGATGGGTGTCCTCGGCCAAATACATATCAATTTGGGGGTCCTTGACACGAAAAGGGTGTTGTGGGGAAACCTTTCGCTTTCGCAACCGACAAGCTCACAATGCGTTGTGTTGCGTCGTGTTGTGAGCTCGTCGATCGGCTATTTTCAGCGAAAGCTTTCCCCACAATAACATAGAAAAATGAAAAGACACTAGTATAGAGCCCTGAGTGACTCCGCTCAATCATATGGGTTAAGTCACTGTTTCCCAAACAGTGGGGTTGGGACCCATTTGTGGGTCGTGGACAACGTTTTATGGGTAAATACACATCCCTTTATTTTCTTTGTTTCCTATACATTTTGTTTTTAATTATTATTATTTCAAAACATTTTCCCCATTTATTTTTTTTAAAGCAACATTTGTCATGAATTAGAAACAAATTAAAGAGAGTTTCACATACATAATTATTTTAAAATTAAAATAAAATACATTTTAGAAATTGGAAAACAAATGTTTAAGGAAGTAGTGAAAATAGCCAATCTACAAGCTCCTAACGGCCTCGCATTGCGACGCGTTAGGAGCTTGTAGATCGGCTATTTTCCCTAGTTTGGGTCATGGGGAGACATCAAAATTCTCTAAAAAGTTTGGGAACCAGTGCTTTAAGTGGTTTTAAGACGTGACACCCCTACCAGCAGGATCTTCATGTCCTTGGTGACGTGCTCCTGCCAGGCGAAGCAGAGGAGGTGCGGCAGGTACAGGGTGAAGTAGACGATGCCGCAGCACGCCGCCGCCAGGTTGGCCCGGTTGAAGAACACGCTGAGCAGGAAGCACTGCATGATGGTGGCCATGGTGAAGCTCAGCAGGAACAGGAAGAGGATCAGCGGGTCGCTGTAGTTTAGCACGCCCCCTACCTGTGTGTATGGGGCCAGTTGCGGTGGAAAAGTAATTAAGTACATTTAGTCAAGCACTGTATTTTAAAGGACGACTTCACCCATTTTCAACTTCATATACAGTAATTGGTCCTCACTAATGCTCATGATAAAATGGTTAGAAGAAAAATCGACTCGGTCTGTGTCTCATATAGTACGTAGCGCTGTGGTTCAGAAACCTGCCTACCAGTGACATCATCGTTAGGCAGGGTTTAATTTTTCAAACAAGATTTTACAGTTTTATTTGTATTTGTATTAATGCGAGAACAAAGGCTTCCATTATAGCATGCACTAGAAAGCCTGCAGTCTCTATTCGCTTGCATTCCCCATCGATGATGTCACTGGTAGGCAGATTTCTGAACTGTCCACAGCCCTCCTACAGTATGAGTAGTCTCGTGAGCCAGACTGTTGCCTCCCTCAAATGGTTTCGTCATACGGTCTGGAGCACGGAAGCTCTGAAAATGATCAAACGATAAAGCGAATGTGACGCCTCCTTCTCACTTCCGCTTCGTCTTTACAGTCGCGCAAATGTATCAGAATAAAAATCATGAAAGAATACGTATATAGCTTGCTGCTTAGCAGAAATGGAAATACAAAAATGTTATGTAAAGATATTTTAAGATATATTTGTGTTCACGAACACAATGTTTTCGTGAACGGAAATGACGAACAGATGAGCAGCTTCCTGTCTCGGATTTCGGGAGGTGTAGTTTTATATAGCATTCGAGAGATAGTGGAATAGTTGACTGGCTATGCACGACTACAGAGTAACAAAACAAAAATGGTTCCATCTTATAATGAGAATTAGTGAGGACCAATTAAACCGCATCTTTTTGTACTGGTTATTTGGAAAACCAACGAATCATAGCGTACTGCAGTGGTTCTCAACCTGTGGGTCAGGACCTCCAGGTGGGTCCCCACATGATTTTTTTTTGGGGGGGGGTTCACAATATTTATCTGTGGAACCGAGTCAAACAAAATTGAATGCCTCAACTCTTACAATTCCAATTGTTTGTCAGTGGGGGGTCCCCAGTTCAAATATGATTATTCGGGGGTCGCGGCCTGAAAAGGTTGAGAACCACTAGCGTACTGACAGTGGGTGTTAGTCAAAGAACTTCCAGTAGATGTCACAACAGCAGCATGTCCAAAACGTTGGCTAAATGATTAGCTCAGCAAGACTGACAGTTAGAGGCTGAGAGTGGGAATGACCATCATTCGTGTTAATCATTTGCTCAGTGCCAGTTCTGTAAGTTGACGCTGTTCCCATGATGTCATGGTATTTACAGTCACTTCATTAATGTTTTTCTAGCGTACAGTCAGTGAGTCATTGTCACACCATGATTAATACGAGGGAAGTTGGACAAATAGCCACCATTAAGTGAGGCTGCATGGATGGGTCCACTGTCACCTTGTAAAAGAATGTGCACAGAACTCAAGTTTAGCCAGCCAACCGACGCTAAGCTTAACCACTCACTGTGGGTGGCTTTACATTATCCAGAAGTTCTAAAGATTCTATGGACTTTACATGGTTCGTGGTTCAAACAAACTTTTTTTTAGTAATAATTTAGCATTTTGAGCTTAGATCGGCTATTTCCACAATTCATGTTTTTTTCATGTTTTTTTTTAAGTTATTACCCATTACCTAAGTTAGGCCTATTTGTCATATCTGCCCTGTGCGCATTTTATTTACGAAGCCTAAAAGCCAAAACAGAAATTTGTATTCATAATGTTCCAATGTTCAATGACAGAAACACAATGAAATCGTTAATCGCAATTATTTGAGCGACAATTCATTGTCAAATAAAATGTCATAATCGTGACAGGTACGGCAGCTTGCAAGTGTGTAAAAAAGGAATCATCTAGGAAAAACATTTTTCCAGGTAAATCATTTAGTTTACAGTATACCATGATGATGACGGTGAGGAGCGCGGTGCTGATGGACATCATGAGAAAGCTGTCGATGAACCAGGTGGTCCAGATGACCCCGTTGGTGACGCCCATGGCCTTGAGGCTCTCCTTCAGCCGCAGCTCCTTCTCCAGGACGATGCTCTTGACCGTCATGGACACGGAGTAGACCCAGGCCAGCACCATGAAGATGGGGAAGCACCGGTTCAGGGTCAGCATGAAGCTGGAAGGGAAACCAGAGACACAATGAACAGTGATGGAAGAAGTACTCACCTTTTTTTTACTTGAGTAAAAGTATCAATACCACAATGTAGAAATACTCCGTTACAAGTAAAATTCTGGTATTCAGAATTACTTAAAGGGCAAGACCACTTTGGTAGAGGTTTGGGTTGTGTAGTTACCTTGCCATGATGTAACTCCAAAGGTGGGCAAGAAATCTAAAATAATTGCTCCATTGATTACAAATTGATCATTGAAAATATGCTCTACATTGTACGGTTAAACAGCTCTCAAAGTCACTCTTTTAGCCCGTAAACAAACACAAACAAAGCTGATTCAGACAGCTTAGAACATCACCAAACCCAGTACTGTTTGTTTTTTAAATAAAAATGTCAACTTCGTGTTGATTCTACTATTTGAAGATCCAGAGTCGGATCCGTGGATCCAGTCCGGGTTTTCTTCCTAATAAAAATAGCAAAATCAACAGGAAGTTGACATTTTTATTTAAAAAACAAACAGTACTGGGCTTAGTGATGTTCTATATTGTTTTGTTTTGTTTGTGTTTGTTTACATGCCAAAAAGAGTGACTTTGAAAGCTGTTTAACCTTACAATGTAAGTCAATGAGGAGCATATTTTTTCTTTTCTCTCTTTTTTTTTTTTTTTTAGTTACATCATGGCAAGGTAACTACACAACCCACACCTCTAGCAAAGTGGTCTTGGTAGAGGTGATACAATCTCAAAAATATATTAAAATCTTTTGAAAATAGCAGATCTACAAGCTCACAAAGTGTAGCGATGCGAGCTTTGTGAGCTTGTAGATCGGCTATTTTCAAATGGCTGAAATGTATAGGGCTGAAGTGTTGTGTTAATGTATGTTTTGTAATAATAATCAAAATCTATTAAGTAAAGTTTTCAAATAATTGTAGTGGAGAAAACGTACAATATTTGCCTTTGAGATGTAGTGGAGTAAAATAAAAAAATACTTCAACATTGTACTTAGCACATTCCCTGCCATTGGCGGAGATCTCCGTCATTTCAAATCCACCCGTTCATCCCCATTGACGGAGATCTCCGTCATTAAAAAAAAAAGAGAGAGAGATAACGTGATTCAAAGATTTACTGCTCCATTCACTTCCTGGTTAAAGTATTTGGGAAATATTCTGTATCTCGACTCCTGTGTTTTACTATGTATTTTTGGCGAGACATGCTATTTTCAACGGCGTATAACAAGCGAACCGGAGGTCGCGCTGATTTTTTTTTTCTTTCACAGAAGCACAGTGAAACCCTCCGTGATTAGCAACCATCAGGGGATTGATCATACTGGAGATAAATATTCTGTGGTTCTTGATTAGTCAGAATGCTTAAAAATGCTGGCAGAAGCTACAGCCTGTTTTAGAAAACCCCTGGCAGTGAATGTGTACAGTACTTGAGTAAATGTACTTAGATACTTCACACCACTGAACAGTGTTGTGCGTGCGTGCGTGCGTGCGTGCGTGCGTGCGTGCGTGCGTGCGTGCGTGCGTGTGTGCGTGCGTGCGCGTCTCTCACAGGTCATCCACATAGCAGGGGTAGGGCATCTGCTGTAGGTACACGCCCAGCGGCCACTCCTTGCCCGTCAGCGTCTTGAGGATCCCGTGCTCGATCATGTCCTGGAGGTAGGCAAACCCCCCCCACACGTAGCGCAGGTCGTCCATGGGGTCGGCCCTGGGGCCGGGGTCCCAGTACCTGAGATAAAAAGAAATACCACAGGTCCTGACTCCTGACTGAGTCTGACTGAGGGAATTTCACCCATATTACTTGTAATGTGATGTGACAATAACGTTTGATTCTGATTCTGATTACTGAGTCTGCTACACCTGATGTTTAACCACTTCCCATAGTTCAGTGGTTCTCAAACTTTTTCGTGTCAAGGACCCCCAAATTGATATGTATTTGACCGCGAAAAAAATATATATATATATATATATATATATATATATATATATATATATATTGCAATTTTGGAAATGGCATAATAGTTGGGTCATCTGTGGCACTTCCGTGACCGTGGAGAGCGAAGGTCCGTTTCTCAATGGATTTGTCATCTAGGAGGGTTATTAAACAAATTTAGCCGGGGTGTATTTTTAAAAAGGGCGGGGAAAATTTGTGAGAGACTAAAATCCAAAATGGCTGCAGTGAAAATTAACTTTTTAATGGTTTGACCTACAAAGATGCACAATACATGGTTTCAGAGCTTATTTTGGTCAAGGATACATATTTGGTGTTTATATAATGATTTGACCTATTGTTGACCTTCAAATGCAAGATGGCTGCCAATTATGAGCTCCAAAAGGTTTTTCTTTTAAAATCGTCACAGAGCCTTCTTATTAGGCTCTAATGAAAGCTCTGCTCGTGATGAGTTGAATAATATACAGTATAAGTACACAGAAGTAATCTCTGAGGTCAATGTTTGAGTGTAAACAATAGTTACCTATTAGCAGTTTCCCATTAAATAGTGTAGGCTACTGAGAATATGGTGTCCAGTTCATCCCATCACATTTTCATAATGAACCAAAAATAAATTAGCACTATAGCCTAACATAAAATAGTATTATGTATGCAAAGCTAGAAAGGTTAGTTGCTTGAGGTGAATTTAAAGTTCAACTCATTTGTCACCCTTATTTTGTAGTATTGCTCCCAGTGTTTCCTGTCTGTCTAGTTACTTTTACCTGCCTTGTCTAACCAGTCTTGTGATTTTGTCAGTGTTTCCACCTGTGTCCTCCTAGTCCCCCAGCCTATCCCAGTGTTGATTGTCTGTTGAGTTCACCTGTGTCCTGTTAATCCCTGTCTATTTAAGCACTGTGTTCTTGTTGGTCTGTAGACCTTTGTCATGTGAGGTTGTTAGTCATTGTTCTTTGTGCTCAAGAATCTTGGACATTAGAGTGTCTGCCATTCCAGAGCCCTTGAATCGCTTGTAGATGGCATAGATGTAGGACATCAGCTGGTGGAAAGGTACGAGAATTGGGCGGATGTCGTTGAACATTTCTGGATTCTCCGCCTTGAGCTGAGTGAGCGTCTTGTGGATGCAGGTCACCAACAAGAAAGGAGAATGTTTCACCATTATGTCATTCACCACTGACTTGCTTGTAGGTTCATTGTATGTTGTGTGGTAATAAGGCTTGCTCTTGTTGGGTGGTGGATGACAGCAGGACTGGGCACCACTGTATCCTGGAACTTGCTGCTCTTCAGGTGGTGGTCTTGTGCCATGATTGTCTACACGAGACAGTGCATGTATCACAGAGCGAGCACACTGCGAAGCTGACCCATCCACTGGTGGATCTACCCTGGGATCAAGCAGGTGGCTCACTCTTGCTACCAGGGGGGCATCTGTACTGGCAAACCTTTGTCAGTTCTGCACTTTAGCTGTGCAGAGATTTCCATCTTCTAGGTGAGCGTTTCAGCAGTCTCTTCGCCTGGTTTCTTTTCATAGCTCTCTGGCTGCATGTACATGACATTTGTTCGATGGACTACTGTAGAGTCACCTGTCATAGTGTCAATCTTGAAGTCGTCATTGTCGATGATCACGATAGCTGGCTTGCTGTCTGCGATCTCCTGTGGGCAGGTTGCTGATGCCTCCACATCCATCAGAGCCCAATGGTCATAGAGGAGCAGTGTATCTGCATAGCTGATGCAGACACCGCTCTTGTGCAGAGTGTCTACCAGATCTTTACTCCTTGTCACGCCATGGACATTTACGCCCAGGTTGATAGCAGAGCTCCTTAGTGTGCTCGCTCTGTAAAACATGCACTGTCTCGTGTAGACAATCATGGCACAAGACCACTACCTGAAGAGCAGCGAGTTCCAGGATACAGTGGTGCCCAGTCCTGCTGTCATCCACCACCCAACAAGAGCAAGCCTTATTACCACACAACATACAATGAACCTTCAAGCAGTGGTGAATGACATCATGAATAATTCGTACCTTTCCACCAGCTGATGTCCTACATCTATGCCATCTACAAGCGATTCAAGGGCTCTGGAATGGCAGACACTCTGGTTACAGCAGGGGTAGTAGTGGAGGGGTTGGTGGACCAAGCACTACGAGGAAAGCACTACAGACGGGGTGTGAGGGTGTGCGGTGCATCCTGCTCTGGAGAGAGGTTCTTATCCAAAATCAAATGTCCAAGATTATTGTGCACAAAGAACAAGGACTAACAACCTCACATGACAAAGGTCTACAGACTAACAAGAACACAGTGCTTAGACAGGGATTAACAGGACACAGGTGAACTCAACAGACAATCAACACTGGGATAGGCTGGGGGACTAGGAGGACACAGGTGGAAACACTGACACAATCACAAGACTGGTTAGACAAGGCAGGTAAAAGTAACTAGACAGACAGGAAACACTGGGAGCAATACTACAAAATAAGGGTGACAAATGAGTTGAACTTTAAATTCACCTCAAGCATAAACCTTTCTAGCTTTGCATACAGAATACATATGGGATGAACTGGACACTATATTCTCAGTAGCCTACACTATTTAATGGGAAACTGCAAATCAGTAACTGTTGTTTAAACACAAACATTGACTTTATTGACCTCAGAGATTACTTCTGTGTACTTATACTGTATATTATTCAACTCATCGTGAGCAGAGCATTCATTAGAGCCTAATAAGAGGCTCTGTGACGATTTTGAAAAAATAAAAATTTGGAGCTCATAATTGGCAGCCATCTTGCATTTGAAGGTCAACAATAGGTCAAATCATTATATAAACCTCAAATATGTATTCCTTGACCAAAATAAGTTCTGAAACCATGTATAGTGCATCTTTGTAGGTCAAACCATTAAAAAGTTCATTTTCACAGCAGCCATTTTGGATTTTGGTCTCTCACAAATTTTCCCCGCCCCTTTTAAAAATACACCCCGGCTAAATTTGTTTAATAACCCTCCTAGATGACAAATCCATTGAGAAACGGACCTTCGCTCTCCACGGTCACGGAAGTGCCACAGATGACCCAACTATAAGCCATTAAAGGAGAATTCCGGACAAATTAAGTGTTATCTTTCATGTCTCGTTACTCACCTAGCGACGTAAAAAGTGGCGTTCTTTTTTTCCATATATTCCCCTGTCGTCATTTTTTAAACACCCTCCGTTGTTATAATGGGAGCGCGTGGGTTATGTGAAGTTCGTCTATTATAACCGACGCAATGTTATTTTTTTCTCTACTACGATTCATTGTAGAGTCTCATGATAGTCAAACATGCGCTGAAAATTCCTGCGAGCCTGCCGTTAATGGCGAACGATTTAACACTGGTTGCTTGTTTCCAGAATCTGGCAACACGAGTTGCCAGGTTCTGGAAAGAAACAAGCATCCAGTGTTAAATCGTTCGCCATTAACGGCAGGCTCGCAGGAATTTTCAGCGCATGTTTGACTATCATGAGACTCTACAATGAATCGTAGTAGAGAAAAAAATAACATTGCGTCGGTTATAATAGACGAACTTCACATAACCCACGCGCTCCCATTATAACAACGGAGGGTGTTTAAAAAATGACGACAGGGGAATATATGGAAAAAAAGAACGCCACTTTTTACGTCGCTAGGTGAGTAACGAGACATGAAAGATAACACTTAATTTGTCCGGAATTCTCCTTTAAGACCGATTCTACAAAAAAAACATGTGTTTCTGTATCAGTGGTGCTCAAACCTTTTCATGTCAAGGACCCCAAAAATGATATGTATTTTGCCGCGGACCCCCATCTCAAAATATGTTGTTCCAGGGACCCCAGAAGCAAAGATTTGAGTTAAAAATGTTCGCTTTAAAAGAATATAAATATACAAATTTGCACACATTTTCTCGATTTTCCAAAAATAGCAGATCTACAAGCTCATAGCGCGGCACTCGGTACCGCGCTATGAGCTTGTATATATGCTATTTTTGAATAGCCAAAGTGTAAAATAATGCTATATTTAGCTCAAATCAAAAAGTGACACAGATGCGTCCCAGGTCTTAGTGGAATCTTTGCCAGCCTCTATTCTTTCTGAAACGACGCCTCTGCATGCAGCCCATCAATCTGACCACAAACATTATTCACGGTCAGCAGGTGCGGCTGCAGGGGTCTGAAGTCATCCATTCATCCATTCATTCATTCATTCATCGACCATGAAATTGACAGTGGTGTAAAGTAACTAAGTACATCTTACTTTGTAGATTTAGATTATTATTACAAAACTTACATTAACAACTTCAGCCCTATATACCTTTCGGCCATTTGAAAATAGCAGATCTACAAGCTCACAATGCGTCGCGATGCAACGCATTGTGAGCTTGTAGATCTGCCATTTTCGAAAGATTTTTTGACATTTTATACATTTGGAAACTTGTGAAATGGGACATTCTGCATAATGAGTACTTTCTACTTTTGGTACTGTAAGTACATTTTGATACCAATACTTTATACTTTTACTCAAGTAAATTTTGAATTCCGGACTTTTACTTGTAACAGAGTAGACTTCTAAATTGCAGTATTGATGATACTTTTACTTAAAGGACGACTTCACCGATGTTCAACCTGTCTTCATATAATTGGTCCTCACTAATACTCATAATAAAATGGTACAATTTTTTTCTACTCGGTCTGTGTCTCAGAGGAGGGCTGTGGACAGTTCAGAGTCCCGTCTACCAGTGACATCATCGATGGGGAATCCAAGCTAATAGAAACTGCAGGCTTTCTATTCCTGGAAAGTTGCAATGCAATAAAATAAGCCATTGTTCTCGTGTTAATAAAAATCTAAATAAAAAATTTGAAATCTCGTTGGGAAAAAAAAAATCATGCCTAACGATGATGTCACTGGTAGACGGGTTTCTGGACTGTCCACAGCCCTCCAAATGAGACACAGACCAAGTAGATTTTTTTTTTACCATTTTATCATGAGTATTAGTGAGGACCATTATATGAAGATAGGTTGAAAATAGGTGAAGTCGTCCTTTAAGTAAAAAAAAATTGTGCTTTTTCCACCACTGGAAATTACTATGTTATTTATTCACCGTTTCGCAGTTTTTTGCAGTATTGCAGTATTGATGATACTTTTACTTAAGTAAACAACAAATAGTACTTTTTCCACCACTGGAAATGACTATGTTATTTATTCACCGTTTAATTTGTTTTATTGGGCTCACTGTTTGTTTGTTTAGAGGACTGTTTTTTCAGCTGCTGTTGGTAGTCATGGCTGCCAGCTCCCACCTGATGTTGTGTGGGAGTTCTGACTGACCCAGACCATATTGAATAACTGCTAGCTTACACAATGTCTTCAGACTAGGATTTAAGTCTAAGACATACAGCTCATCTGGTGTTTCGGATCCTCCAAAGAGGACGATACGATCTCCCACCATGCAACAGCACATCGTAGACGTCGGACCCGGGTCTTTCCCCTTGGGTTTGACCTTCTTCCAGGAGAGGGTCGCTGGAGTGAATTTCCACAGATCATTGAGAAACCCGAGATTGTTCCAGCCACCAAATATGTACAGTTCTCCATTGTAGGTAAAGCCTGAATGATCATGGCCTCTTTCTGGAAAAAGCAGTGCAGAGGATGTGTTCAGCCAGCAGTTTGTTACTGTGTCAAACACTCTGATGCTGTTGAAGTTGGAGCTCTCCTTATGGGGCCCAAATACAAACATCTTTGTCCCAATGATGGTGGCAGCGTGACGGTATGAATGTGGTGAAGTGCCTCTGGGATTAATTGAAGACCAGATCATTGTGGTGGTGTCCAACTTGTAGATGTCATTAGTGAGTCTAGACCGCAGGTTGTATCCTCCAACTATGTACATGACCTTCCCCAAGACACAGGCTGAGTGGTCAATTCTCCCCTCTGGAACAGTCCCAGAAACCCTGGGCTTGAACCATATGTGGGCGTCGACATCAAATGCAAGAAGAACGTTGTAGAAAGGATACCCTCCCCAGATGTAGGCGGTATCTTCAATCAACACAGCTATGTAGCCCTTCCACCTGGAGGAAACCTCAAGGTGATGTTCTCCTCTTAAAGTGGTCACTGGGGTCAACCTCTTCCAGCATAAAGACACTGTGTTGAAGACCTTCACATCAATCAGATCCCACGTCAGGTTTCTGTCTCCTCCAAAGCAGTACAGCTTGTGTCCGACCGCCACAGCAGCCTGGTTCCTACCTTTCACATGTATTGTCCAGTGAAACATTTCACACGGCAGCAGCACCACCGTCAATGAGTGTTGACAACTAATTTACAAATGAACTTATTAGGATGAAGACAGCTCGGTTTCCCTGATATAAGTCGCTAAATGATGTTTAGTGTGTCGGACAATTCATTTTAAAGAACAATTACACGGTTGGGCAGTTTATGTTGTGATGTCATCTCATGATTACATCACAATGTAGAATAGCTACGGATGTTATGTAATCTGAAAAAAATATCATTTGACATTTATTAGTTTAAGATTAGTTTGCCAGAAGAAAATAGCTGATCTACAAGCTCACAACGCGGCGCACCGTGACACGTTGTGAGCTTGTAGATCTGTTATTTTCAAAGCAAATCATGAAAAGTTTGGAATATTTTGTGGAATAACAACACAAAAAACTACACAAATCTTGTATGGGGTCCATGCTACGAAATATTTTCAGATGGGGGTCCCAGGCCAAATACATTTGGGGGTCCTTGACATGAAAATATTTGAGAACCACTGAAAAACCACTAACAACTTTGAAAAAAAAAGGACAATGCTCGTAGACTGTACAGTGCATAGAGGAGGTCTTCATGAATCTGCTGCCTTCTCCTGTTCAATGACAAATTAGGAAGCAAGCTAAAATAAACAACTACACTTTAGAAACAAGCCCAAATAAGCAACTACACTTTAAAAACAAGCCCCCCCCCCCCAAAAAAAAAAACGCAACCCGCAGCTACCAATATTTAAAGCTACTTTACTGAAAAAACAAGCCCAAAGTCGCTTATAATAAACTAAACATCGCAACCGTGATCCTGACCTGTCTTTGATCTTGTTGGTGCGCTCCACAGAGTCGATGTCCATGCGGATCTTGAACTTGACGTATTTGGGGACCTTGGCGGTCCAGGGGTACATGTCCACTAACACCAGGCCCGCCCAGAACTTCCTGTCCTCCAGCAGGTCCAAGGCCAGGAAGGTGAGGGAGTCCTCGTCGGGCACCGCCACAAACTTGTCCAGGACCAGACACTATGGGTATGGGCAGTGGTGTAAAGTAACTCAGCACATTTACTCAAGTACTGTATAAGTACATTTTTGGGGTATTTTAACTTAACTGGAGTATTTCCAATTTTCAGTACTTTTACTTCTACTCCACTACATCTCAGAGACAAATATTGTACTTTTACTCCACTACAATTATATGAAAACTTACTAGTTACTAGTTACTTTGTAGATATAAATTATTACATTATAAAACATACATTAACCACTTCAGCTCTATTTTATACATAGGCTATTTGAAAATAGCCGATCTACAAGCTCACAATACGTCGCGATGCGACGCGTTGTGAGCTTGTAGAATCTACAAGCTCACAACGCGTCGAAAGTAAAAGTACTAAAATGTTTGAAAATAGATGATCTACAATGTAGATCATCTATTTTCAAACATTTTAGTACTTTTACTTTCGGTACTTTAAGTACAGTTTGATACCAATACTTTAGTACTTTTACTCAAGTACATTTTTAATTTTGGACTTTTACTTGTAACAGAGTATGTCTACATTGCAGTATTGATACTTCAAATTATGTAAAAAATGTGAGTACTTTTTCCACCACTGGGCATGAGGTTATAGGACGGACAAATATAAGTTAAGACAACAAATGGACTGATCATTTCACAGATTGCCTAATGCAGAAGTGCTCAAAGTGGGGTCCGGTCCGGGGACCCCCCCAGGCATCCTCGGGGGGGTTCCAGGGAGTCCCCAGAAAAATGAGGAACAGTTTAATCCAGCGGTCTTCAACATTTTTCAGGCCAAAGACCCCTTAGCTGAGAGAAAGATGAAGCAGGGACCCCCCACTACATATTGGATTCATGTTAAATGTGTATTTTCAGACATTTAACGACTTAAACCCTTCATACTTTGTAAACTTGACCTTTGACTCGGTACTTGGTCTGCTCTTTTTCCCCTCTGTCTACACCAAACCTCTTTGCCGAAAATAGCCGATCTACAAGCTCACGAAGCGCCTCTGGCGCGTCATAGCGCGTATTCGTGCCGTGCTATGAGCGTGCAGATTTGTTATTTGTTATGTTATGTTATGTTAGTTAGCCGTTCGTAACTAGCGCTCTTTGATGTCAACACCAACACTCTGAAACTGGTTTCTTATATTAAGCAGGTGTCAGGTCTCTTGATTATCATACCGTTACTGAACACGTTATACTTTAGAAAATGGGCGGCAGTACAATTTACAATTTAGGCATTTAGTAGACGCTCTTATCCAGAGTGAGTTACAAAAGCGCAAGATTGGGGTAAATGGCATGAACACTGGTTAACTGACAATAAGGTAAGCATTCAAGTAAATTGACAGCCAAGAAAACCATTAGACAACCAACTCAGTGGTTAGAGTGTCCACCCTGAGATTGGAATGTCGGGGTTCCATTCCCCAGCCGAGTCATACCAAAGACTATAAACATGAGATCTGATGCTTATCCCTGCTTGGCACTGAGCATCAAGGGTTGGATTGGGGGTGAGTCCCTGCTATGTCCAGGTGGTGTACTTGTACATCAAGTGCATCACATGCAATAGCATTTACATTTAATCTTCAGGTGTGCTCATTCTATGACAGAATTAAATTAGTACATGTGGTCATTTGATTTAATGCCCCGCTAATGGACTATATTAAAATGAAAAGGCTATTTTGAAAATGTAAATTAAATAAAGCTAATGCTTTTTGATCTTAAGCTAATAAACGCACAAGATTGAGACACAAATTAATGTATAATTCCATAGCATTTCCATCTAATCTCCAGGTGTGCTCATTCTATGACCAAATGAAAAAGCAAATGACATTGCTTTATCATTTTCGAATCCTTTTAGCTTTTTTAAATTCCGCTATAGAATGAGCACACCTGAAGATTAAATGTAAATGCCATTGCATTTTATACCGGTAGGCCTATACATTTTTGTCTCACAAAATGATTATGTGAAGATTAAAAAACATTTATCTTATTTCATTAAAAAAAAAGTATTAGCATTTTCATTTTAATATTGTCCACTATTTAAAAAAAATGATCTATTTATCAATTGAAATCTGTCATAGAATGAGCATACTTGGGAGATACATTTTAAATTGTATTGCATTTTCATGTCAACAACCTGACGATCCTGACGATTAAAAAGCATTGATCTTATTTCGATTACATTTTCTAATTTCTAATTTGAATAATAGCATATATTTGCTTTCATACCTATGGGCCACATGGCTCGGGAACCGTTGGTTCCAAGGCTACTTACTTACTTTTACTAGCATCTATCTAAACAACATTGGCATCTGGGAACTAGACTATGACATGCCCATGAACTGGGGATGCTATAGGGTTCATGTGGTTTAATTAGATGTCACAATTAGCATTCGTTGGGACAATATGGTGCGTTTTTTTATTTAGCGTGAGGGCAGATCAGGTCAGTGTTGTGGCTTGCGACTGTTTCAACAAAGGCCGCGGTGGCAGAGTGCACCATGCTACACTCTCATTTGCTGTGACACCTCAGCCAGTGGCCTCCTCTTTGCCAACAAAGCGTGTCTGATATAGCCATTCACTGTTGGACTAACGCAGGCAGGGGAGGCCCTGTGACCCAAAGGGGAGACAAACATTCAGAAAACAGACATCTATTTACCCCCCTCACACTCTCGCACGCAATGCTCCCTAGCAATGCCCCCCCCCCCCCCCCCCCCCACACACACACACACACACACACCCACACACACACACACACCCCTCCACTCACTGGACACGCAAACACACACAGCTTGTCATGTGTGCAGTCAAGAGTCTGCATTTAAAATATAATCGTCTCTGTCGGTGGAATCCTCATATGTCCAAAACTGTTACTTTTCAGGATTCAAATTCCAAAGAAGCAAAAGCAGCGACAAGCTCGAAACGCGTCGCTTCGCACTGCATTTCGAGCTTGTAGATCTGCTACTTTTGATGCTTTTGTGTGACGCTGTAGCATGATCAAGTAGGGGGGGGCGTTAATTCACGGAAAAACACAAAAAAGTTAGAACACAGAGCTAGGCGGTTTCCGCCGCCGACAGCGACGATTTATGTGCATTCGTACGCTGTTGAAATAGACGTATTGGCACTTTGGCGAGCCGTCCGAATCTCCTCCACTGTCCCCGTTGACACCGCGGTCCCCACAGTGTGGGTGCAACGAGCAATGCATTGCCCACCATAACGTGCGGCCAAACTAGCCATCCGTCCCCGGCTGGCGGGCATTGTTGCCGCTCTGTAAAGAAGGGTGACCGGGAGTGACAGCTGTATCTAATCGGCCTCAATCGTTCCTCCCCCTCTCTCCCCTGTCACACTCAAGTGCCGTGAGCTTCAGGGCCCAGACAAAAACAAAGAGCACCAACCCATCCACCCCAGACTCTGCCCCTGGTTGCCCCCGATGCCAACCCCCTCAGGGACGTTATACAGGCCTCTCATCCCGATTAGTATCTGCGGTAGTAAGGGGTGTATTTCTCTGTCCTCCAAAAATGCTTCAGCCCCACTTCTGTTATAGGGGAAACCCTTGAGTAGGGTGAGGGCAGAGAGGGTCCGGGGTGTGAGCTTGTTTTTTTTCTCCTCTCACTCCATCAGCGGTAAACAAAAGAGAAGTTGACAGCGAGTTTTTTTTTTTTCTTTTTTCGCTGGCTCTCGCCCACCTGGGTAGATTTCTATATCCTTTAGAACGAGGGACAAATTAGACGGCCGCTGGCACGCCGGGGACAGCTATCTAAATGCTCGTATTGAGCGTGCAGTGTTTATTTATTGTTTTCGTAAAGCCACTATAATCTATTCAAATCAACATCAAGTGACAGGGCCCTTTTGCTCGACTGTTTTATTTGTGTGAATAGGCCTGTTAAGGGGACAGACCTCTGTGTTTCAAGTTGATCGGATAGGAATGCGACGAAACATTGCACATTTTCCACGCACTCCAATAGGGGATAAGAACTGAAAAGGGTTCCCAGAAAAATAAAAAAAAGAAAGCGGTTGCTTCACAATTCAAAGACGAGCGATTACTGAAAAAGAATTTTGAAAGATGACGTGAAATGGAAAAAATATGTTTTTCACACTCCTAGAGCATATCCATGGTCACAGTAGAGATACAATTAACAATAGATGCCCGCCCGCCCCCCCCCCCCCCCCCCCACAACCGAAAAAGTGTGTATTGTTGTGTCAAATGTCCCTAAAAGTCAGAATTCTATTATGAAAACGTAATGCATGATTACATCAGCAAGCTATTATTATGAATAATCATGAATCATGATTCCGATTTTCATTATGGAGACACTGTTGGGAGCCTATCTCCTGTCTTTGTAGCATGAGGCAGCTTGATGTACAAGTACACAAACAGGTACGCTGGTCTGTCGCAGGGACTTACCCCCGAATCCAACCCTTGATGCTGTCTACCAAGCAGGGAGGCATAGGGTCCCATTTTTATAGTCGTTGGTATGACTCGGGCCGGGCATTGAACCCCGACCAGTTTCATCTCAGGGAGAACCAGGAAGTGCAAAATCATTTTAATTAATTATAATTCCAATTATTGGATAAAATTGGTATCCCCGACTTTACTAATGAGCTGGAGAGACGGGGAGACTTCTGTTACTGAATAAACATGCAATGATTACTGTCTTAATATGGACCTTTAACTTTTTAACAAAACCCTTTTTTTAACCAAAAATATCACTTACACTACATTTAAAATGTAACCTAATAGAGCGTGCCAAAAATCCTGAAGGGGGCGTCAACAAGTGTCATTTGGTAGCGGCGGACATCTTTGAGGGGTATAAAACAGGTTGACTTAACATTGCCCCCCTCAAGTATGTCTGCAGCTACTATGCCACGCCCCCCCCCCCCCCCCCGACCCCCCCCCCCCCCCCGTGGTGACGAGTCGTTGGCACGCACTACATGGCACACGCATCTCGAGGACAACAGCAACTCCCTAGTTTGCGCGCCGATCGACTCACCTCTCCGTATTGGTTGAGCAAGCTGATGACCCGGTCGGTGAGGTTGAAGACGTGCCG
Organism: Gymnoscopelus braueri; assembly: GCF_963280865.1. NCBI lineage: Eukaryota > Metazoa > Chordata > Actinopteri > Myctophiformes > Myctophidae > Gymnoscopelus > Gymnoscopelus braueri. The sequence continues at coordinate 37,727,743 of NC_137623.1, forward strand.
CCAATCAAAGTTGGCCATGCCCTCGGGGCGGTCCTCCGGCGGCCCATTGTGCAGGAAGTTGAGCACGTGAGCGGAGGAGAACGGAGCCCGGCCCAGACTCTTGTCTATGAAGTCCATCACCGCTGGGTTACGGAGGATGTCCTGAAAATAACATATTTCTTTGTTAAAATAAGTGTTCAAATTGCTTTATATTCTGATAGTACTTATTGGTATAGAGCGTTTGATCAGTAACAGAAAATGCATTTTCAGGTCGGGATACTAATTGTATCCAATCAGGAGAGAGAACTCACACAGGGCACTGGATAAACAAGTGAAATTGGAAGTGATGACACAAAGAAATGAGCAGACAAAAGTGGAACTGAAACACTATAAATGTTAAGCTGATGAATGGTTACTTTCTACTGATTGGCTGAAGATTGGCCACCCATCTGAAAATGAACAAACGCTCTAGCAACGATTACTATCACAGTATAGGCTATAGTGCACATAAAACTTTTTGTTTTAACCGAAAGATATTACTTTAATCACTTTCGATCTGCCGTCGCTATTTTGGGAATGTCATTATAATTCCAAAATAGCCCATCTTCAAGTAAAGCTCGCAACATGTTGCATCGTGACATGTTGTGAGCTTGTGGATCAGCTATTTTCGCTATTCCTTGTACAGTGAGACAGGGAAGGACAGATAGAGAGACAGAAGAAAACAAGAGAGATGGAGAGAGAGAGGGAGAGAGAGAGAGGGGGGAGGTAGATAAGGGAGAGATAGGGCCTATTTGGGTTAAGATAAGATGTTACATTCAAGCAGGAAACCTTGGACAGCATGTGAACTCAAAGACCTCTGGAGAAAAGAATAGTGAGGAAGTGTCTGGTAATTGAATAAGACTTGTATCCATCATTTCACACAAGGGGAACTGTATGATAATTATATATCGTCTCTGCCGGGTGGAAACCTCATATGTCCAAAACTGTTACTTTTCAGGACTAAAATTATTAAATAGCATCGACGTGCTCAAAACACGTCACTTCCCGCTGCGTTTCGAGCGTGCGGATCTGCTACTTAAGATGCTTTTGTGTGACGCTGTAACAGGTTCTCAGAGCATTATTTGTGTGTGATATACTGTAGCAGCAGCGTTAACCCAGTTTTAACCTGGTTTAACCTACTTTTAACCACTTAAAACCCCATAAACTATTGAGCGGAGTCCCTCTCAGGGCTCTATACTACTGTCTTTTCTGTTTTCTCTTAGGTATCTATGATAATAGCTGATCATTTTCTGCAAAGGTCTGCAAAGGATGCTGGGGTTTAACATATTCCCTGCCATTGACGGAGATCTCCGTAAAAAAAAATTTAACATTTATTTTTTTACACAGAACCAGGAGATAACGTGATCCAAAGATTTACTGCTCCATTCACTTCCTGGTTTAAGTATTTGGGAAATAATAATAATAATAATCTGTATCTCTGCTCCTGTGTTTTACTATGTATTTTTGGCGAGACGTGCTATTTTCAACGGCGTATAACAAGCGAACGGTAGGTCACGATAACTTTTTTCTTTTTTTCACGGAAGCACAGTGAAACCCTCCGTGATTAGCAACCATCAGGGGATCGATAATACTGGAGATAAATATTCTGTGTCTACTTGAAAAGGTTAGAAAAATCGAAAAAACGCTGGCAGTGGGTGCACCCAGCCAGAAATAAGTCTGGCAGTGAATGTGTTCGCAAGTTTAACACAGTTTAACCTGGCTAATAATGATAACACCAGTGACACTTTCTAATGTCATGGTTTATGATCACATTTTCAGTGAGAAATCTGTGTTTTCCAAAGGATGCAGAGAGTTATGATTGATTGATTGATTGCTTGATTGCTTGATTGCTTGATTGATTGATTGATTGATTGATTGATTGATTGATTGATTGATCGATCATTCATTCATTCATTCATTCATTCATTCATTCATTCATTCTTTTATTCAGTCAGTCAGTCAGTCAGTCAGTCAGTCAGTCAGTCAGTCAGTCACTGATAGTTTTGTCCTACCCGGAACATGCTCATTTGGACTCCATCTTGGAAGAAGGACCAGACTTGAGGAGCCACCTCCGCCCAGGCCTTGCCCATGTTCCTTAACCTCTCCAGCTCCTCAAACGTGGTGTTAGCCTGGATGAATGGACCAGCAGAGGACAGCAGACGTGAAGATACAACATAACCGTCATACACACACCAAGATAAGCACACATTCAGTGTACACTCCATACACAGACACGCCACCCCAAACACACACACACACACACACACACACACACACACACACACACACACACACACACACACACACACACACACACACACACACACACACACACACACACACACAGACACACACACACACACACACACACACACACACACGCATACATTGTTGCCCTGCTCTAATCTCATGCTACATACCGTTCCCACATTTGAAGTTCCTGTGAAAGCAGGCTTTGCAAAGACAACACACATAATACATTCTCTCACAAAAAAATCCCTGCAGGCCGGTTCGCAAACACCCCAAAAAGCACCCAAAGCACTCCATGACGAATCGTCAAATATTTACTTCACGCTTATCATCGAATTCCTGCATTTGTTTGCGAGTGTGAGGCGATCCACAAGCACACGGTGTGCTTATAGATAAGTTTTTTTTCCGGCTTTACGCTCACAGTAAAACAAATTCCCCAAAATTGTAAATATGGCATTCATAAAATCCGCGTCCTAAAATGTTGATGTTCTCACAAGTATAGTAATACAAAGCTGTGTGTGTATATGTGTGTGTGTGTGTGTGTGTGTGTGTGTGTGTGTGTGTGTGTGTGTGTGTGTGTGTGTGTGTGTGTGTGTGTGTGTGTGTGTGTGTGTGTGCGTGCGTGCGTGCGTGCGCGTGTGTGTGTGTGTGTGTACAGTGCTTTTGTCGCGCATTCCAAAGGCTATCGCCTCATTCGCAATCGGGGGGAGGGGGGGGGGGGGTTGTTGGGGGGCGGTGGATGAGGAAAAGCGTGGAAAAGTACACCCCAATTAAACGCCTTCCTCTAGTGTGTGTCCGATCTCAGGCGACAATGGGGACAATGGCGTCGGGGGGTACAATGGGGGGTGGGGGGGGGGGGGGGTTTGGTGACAGGCGGACGGGGTGCAGCATTCAGCCTGCTCAGTGAATCCCCACCTCAGGTTCCCACAAACGAGTGCTTCTTCGCCCCCTCTTTTTCTTTTTCTTTTTAACCCCGGACAGATAAGAGAGAGGGGATGCGCTTCACTGGCCCGGGTCAGGTGTGTGTGTGTGTGTGTGGGAGGGGGTGCACTCCCTTTCCCCCACCACAGGTCAGCCACTTTGCCCTGAAGATGGGACTGGTATTTAAGATAATCAAAGGGACAGGTGTCCTCAATACCCTCATACCTGTCTAACTACTCCTCCAAAGTGAGTGACTCCCACAGCCACAACACCAGAGGGAGCGACCATGTTCTGGTACCACCCAAATATAGAACAAACATGGGAAAGTTCTCATTCTACTGCTCTGCCACCAAAATGTGGAATGCCCTGACACCATCCATTAAAGGATCACTGGTTTATTTCAAAATTTCTATCAGGAGACCACAAGGGGAGGTCAATGTAATGTTCCTATATCTCCTTTGTACATAACTAGAAGTTCTGCCCGCTACGCGGGCAGAATTCTAGTACCCCCCCCTAACCCCCCCAAAGAAAATTTTGTTTGGGGGTACAAAATCATGGGATTAAAAAAAAAAATTAAAAAAAAATACCCAGAGGGTTCGCCCCCCCCCCCCCTTAGGGGTCCCTGGAGACCCTGGGGTCTCCAGGCCGTGACCTACAGTCACGGCGAAGGAAAACTGTAAAGCCACAGCCACACATGCAAGATGTTGCACATGAACTCTGCAGCCGCACTGAGGCGCTCCAACACAAACACTCTGACATTATAAAGTTGTACAATGCAAAATCACAAATAACGATTTTTAGCAACCTCTGCTGGTCACTACCGTCACTGCATACAATTTCCCTAGTCCTCGATTACCCAGAATTCCATTCGTTTTCACCGGAAGCCGGAAGCGTTTCAAAAAGCGATCTTTTAATTGTTTTATACTATCTACGGATCGTTTCTCTTAGCCAGTGGAGCATTAGTTACCATGAGCTGTGCTTTCTTTTTCTGTTCTTTTTCGATCTCCCAATCCTACATTATCTTAAAATCAGCGTGAGGTTCCTTTTTGTTAATAGCGCGGTAGTTCCTGGCCAAACAGGAAACCGTTGCGGTAGTTCCTGAGGACGTCGGCCACGACGTCATGACGTTGGCCAGGAACGTCATTTTCCCGGGAAAGTCCCCCCCGTACACGTTCAATAGAAAATATATAAATAAAAGGCTTCCGGGGGTGAAATTCACGGAGTGGGTGTTGTGAAACTTTTGCCACTCGCAAAAGATATACAATTTAACTTTAGTTTTGTTGAAAACGTTACCTAGTATTACTTTAAGCTGCACACAACAAACATCAGCAGCACACACAACATTCACCACAATGCCAAACAAATTACGTCCGCGCAAAAATAAGCGAGGGCTCGCTTATTTTGGGGTTCAAAAATCGTGGGATAAAAATTTCCCCCAAAAAAGTTTTTATATTTTATAAAATAATCTTACTCCCAGGGGGTCCGCGGACCCCCTGGGAGTCTTGGGGACCCCCACGAAACATCGCGGACCCCCGTGACACATCGCGGACCCCATCGGCTGTTTTTTGTTTTTCATGAAGAAATGTCCCCCAAAAAAGTGTTTTAATTTTTTTTAATAATTTTACTCCCAGGGGGTCCGCGGACCCCCTGGGAGTCTTGGGACCCCCGCGAGACATCGCGGACCCCCGTGAAACATCGCGGACCCCATCGGCTGTTTTTTTTTTTCATGAAGATATTTCCCCCAAAAAAGTTTTTATTCTTTTTTAAATAATTTTACTTCTAGGGGGTCCGCGGACCCCCGTGAAACATCGCGGACCCCATCGGCTGTTATTTTTTTTTCATGAAGGTGGTTGCTTGTTTCTGGCGCACATCTGGCAACACTGACCTGTGTGCTTGTCACCCCAAACGTGGCAACCCAGATGCCTACGGTGTTGTGTGGGGACATTACAAAAGCAGCTGCGTGGTGTTGGGTTTCACTCCACACATAGGCATGCGCAGTGCGCAGTTTTTTTCCCCCACCTTTCAGCCAGTTTCCCCTCCCTTTCCCCTCCCTTTCCCCTCCCTTTCCCCTCCCTTTCAGCCAGTTTCCCAATTGTATAGATAGATAGTGTTTGTATTTGTTGATGACATGTATTATTGTGTAAATGTTTTATGCTATGTTGATGAATTGAATACATAGGACCACAATGGAAACAAGTCCCCAGGACTTTTTTTTGTGTTATCCTTTTAGCCTTAATGTCTGACTATGTCTCATGTCTTACTGAAGTATTCGATCGATCAAAAAACGAGAACCATGCAAGCACCCATCCGCTCATGGAAAAATCAATCAATAAGAGCCGGAGGTGTGATTTCTAGATGTGTACAAGAGCACACAGTGAAATCCCCAATGTGAGGCTAACACTGCTGACACTGTAAAAATGCACTTTTCATCGGTGCTGAGTGGGTGGAGAGGCCGGCCGTCTGCGAATCAGAAGGTCGCCGCCGGTTCGAACCTCTGCTCACCTATAGCCTGGAAACCAGACGAACCTTTCATAGTCGTTTAATCGTTTAAGTTTAGTCTGGCTATACTGTTCGCCCATATTCTACCGTATGTGTCTAAGTGTCCCTGACCAAGACACTTTACCCCCTATAACCGCTCCCCTCATCAGAGCCACCTGAGCAGCCATCTGCTGGGTTAAGCAGTTATAGCAATTCCCCCTTCCCCCAGAGGGAATGGAAAATACTCCCTCCACTCCCATGATTTTATGGCGCAGCGCAGTAGCGCAGTAGCAGTAGCAGTAGCAAAAGTTCCAGTTACGCCAGGCGTCTTCAACAAGGGGTCCGGGACCCCTAGGGGTCCCTCAGAGTTACTACAGGGGGTCCTCCAAATCGTTGTGTGATGGGGAACATTACGCGAAAATAGCAGATCTACAAGCTCCACAACGCCTCGCGCTGTGAGGCGTTGCGAGCTTGTAGATCGGCTATTTTTGGAGAGTTTGTGTTGAGGGAAAAATAGCAGACCAGGTACAGAGCCAACGGTCAACTTGGGTTTAAAGGTTAACTATCTGAAAATCCACATTAACATGAATCCAGCTGGTGGGTCCTTGGCCTGAAAAACGTTGAAGGCCCCTGAGTTACGCAACATGTATGTACAGTAGTAGCATACATGTAACGGCTGTTATTTTAATAGCACAATGCTACATTTAGCCGCACCGTGGGACATGACGCACGACAGCGGCACAAAAACAAAGTGGGCCTCAGGAGAGCGTGGAGGGCATGTTTCTGGTGCACTGAAGTAATGGCTTAACCCCTTAGTTATCACCCCTCTGAGCAATTAGGGTCCTATACTCTGAGGGAAGTGGACAACAAAGAGGCCATTACGGGTCGGTAAAGAGGAAGCGGCCTTGTGCACTTATATGTGCCTGTGTGTGTGTGCGTGTGTGTGTACTTGTATTACTATACTTGTGAGGACCAAATGTCCCCACAAGTATAGTAGAATTTTAGAAATAGACATTGCGAGGACCGTTTTCCTGAGAAATTGTTCTTTTATAGTTGAAACAGATTCAGGTTTGGAGTTATATGCCTGATTTATACTTAGTTGTGTGCACCAGTGTTGTGCAGCAAATATAGCAGATCTACAAGCTCACAGTGGGTCGCGCTGTGGCGCGTTGTGAGCTTGTAGATCGGCTATTTCGGCTTTTAGAGTCGCGGTTAAAAATCGCAACAAGAAAAAAAATAAAAGAAAAAGGAAATCCTCACAAGTATAGTAATACAAGTAAGACGCGCGAACGCGGGAAGCGAACGCAAAAAAAGTAAAATACATATTAAAAAAAAATATTTAAAAAAAACCAATAATATTCTTTTTTTAAAAATACAATAAAAATCTGCGTTAAAAGGAGCATCTTAGAAAAATACAAATTGACAAAATAAAAACTTTGAATGTTTTTGAACAATTCAACAAAGTGTTTGAAGTGCCTGTTTCACCCACTTCCGGGGGGCGGAGCCAAAATCCGAGCCCGAAGTATTTGTTCGTAGACCCCCACTTAGGGGGGATAGAAAAAGTTTCGGAGCGATTCGGGCACTTTTCATTTAACATGGGGTTTCAATGGGGAGTTTTTAGGAGCCTTCTCCGGGGCGTGGCTTCCGGGGGAAGGGGCGGGCTTAAACACAACCTTGACAGGTGTGTTCAGTTTTGAAAGACCTTTCATTTGATGTATGGTACGTCTAAATTGGACATTTACTTATCTCAGAGGAGCTGCACACAGGCAGTGCACACAGAGACACAGAGACACAGAGACACAGAGAGAGAGAGACACAACCCGAGCACGGTCTCATAGTAAGCTCCACTTGCGCGGAGGCGCGCCTTCGGCGCGCCTCCTTGCGCTGCGTTCGCAACAAAGGCGTGTGTGTGTGTGTGTGTGTGTGTGTGTGTGTGTGTGTGTGTGTGTGTGTGTGTGTGTGTGTGTGTGTGTGTGTGTGTGTGTGTGTGTGTGTGTGTGTTCCATAAGGACAGTCTCCCATGCTTACATAACAGTGAACAAGCCAGTGTCAGTAGACTGTGTGACAGTGAGCTACGTGAGCCTATATAGTACGGATGTGTTCCTCCATTCCAAGCAAGCGACCCATGACCGCCAGCTGGCCCCGGAGGCATCTTGCCAGCACGCCTGCTACACATTTCTGTCCGGAGTCTACCAACTTGGCACTCCTGTGTTGCACGTATACGGATAGGGCAATGGGTCTAAAGCCTGATTTATGCCTCGTCAAATATTCGCGACACCGTCGTGCTATGGAGTATATCTTTGCTGTCGGGCAGAAACCTCTTATCTCCATATTTAAACTTTTTGTGTTTTTACGTAAATAAACGCTTAACAGTTTTGGACATATGAGGTTTCCACCCGACAGAGACGATATAAAACGTACATGTACTAAGGTTTTCCTCAAGGCCGGGCTGTTCCACTAAACAAACGTAACATTTGTTTAGGGCCCCACAATTAGTTTGGGTCCCCCTCCCTCCAATTTAGTTTTGCAGTCAAATAATCTGAGGAAATGATAGCTGATGATAGCTGACAGCTTCTTTATCATTTAGGAGAAAAAAAATCGGGCCCCTTATAGAATTCTTGTTTAGGGGCCCCATAAAACAAAAAGTTTTTTGACAAAAAGTCAAATGTTTGTGAACATGAAGGTATATCGTCTCTGTCGGGTGGAAACCTCATATGTCCAAAACTGTTACTTTTCAAGATTCAAATAAAAAAATTGCAAAAATAGCAGATCGACAAGCTCAAAGCTTGTAGATCTGCTATTTTTATTGCTTTTGTGTGAAGCATCTAGTTACACATAGTTGTGTAAAACAGTTTTAGTATTATCAAGTAGGGCACTAATTTACAAAAATGGAGATAAGAGGAGGTTTCTGCCCAACAGCAACGATAAGGTACTTTGATAAATAAAAAAAAAGCACAGATCGCCACCCACCACCCACTTATTTATAGCGTCTTTGAGTTGAGTAACACTCAATGTATGAAAGCTGCTATACTAATGAAGCGTATAATTATCAATAAATGCCACCTGTTGCTTACGTTTCGTATGAGCTGGCGGGCAGCAGGCGAGTCGGGGGAGTAGAGGATCTGTCCCATCACCATGGGCTTTATGGAGCTCCACACCATCCTGGTGAGTGGGTTGGAGTGCAGCTCCATCATCAGGTCATTACAGAACGGTGCTGCGGGCAGGCGGGACACGGACACAGGGACGAGGACATGGTTCAGTCAGGATGAGAGCACTGGGGGGCTTCACACAGGCACATTTACCATGTCCCGGCAATAGTGGTTCAGTCTATTTACTGGTACTGTTGTCATAAACAGATATACATAGTGCTACGGTATATTAATGGTACTGTTGTCATAAACAGATATACAGGTGTAGTGGTACAGTATATTTACTGGTACTGTTGTCATAAACAGATATACAATACAGATATAGTGGTACGGTATATTTACTGATACTGTTGTCATAGTCTCTCGAGACCCAATTTACAAATGCGTGCGTCTGTGCAACGGAAGCGCTGAAAAAGCGTAGACTGTAAACCCCACTTCCGTTTCGTCTTTGCAGTCACATAAATTTGTCCTATACTATAAATCAAATTAGTTAAAGCATACCGTTGCTGTCATGCAGAAACCTCCTATCTCCTATCTATTTTTTCGTAAATTAACCCCCTACTTGATCATACTACAGCGTCACACAAAAGCATTAAGAGTAGCAGATCTGCTTCGCGCTTCGCGTCACGTTTCGAGCTTGCGGATCTGCTACTTTTGATGCTTTTGAATTTGAACGTTTTGGAACATATGAGGTTTCCACCCGACAGAGACGATATCTAGGTTGCTGCTTAGCAAGAAATGGAAACTCTAAAATATATTTTCGTGAATGGAAAATGAACAAACAATGAGATGCATCCTGTGGTCTGGCGGGCTGTTGCCGCTTGAGAGACTATCATCATCCGTTTTAACGTCTGGAGACAGGAGACTTGGCTCAGATCTGACTGTTGTCACATTAAACAAACAGGTAGAGTAGGTGTGTTGGTGTGTGGTCTACAGTACATACTGGTGCTGTCGTCATAGGTGTACTGGTTGTCTGCCGTGGTGCCGTTGATGCCCAGGAAGGCCTTGTAGTTGTTGTCCTCGTACCAGTTGAAGGAGGCGACGCGGGAGAAGGCCCCCTCGCTGTAGCCACACGCCAGGCTGGAGGCGGCCGCCATCAGCTGGCTGAAGGACTGGCTGTCTCGGAAGAGAGGGACCATCACCTGGAGGAGATCCCTGGAACTTCTCCTCTGGAATAGCTGTGGTGTGTGGGTGGGTGGAGGTTTGAACCATAGGAGACACAACGTTAGGAGCTACTTAGAAAAACAACTGTTGATGGGCGTTCGGGTGGTGTAGTGGTAAACTACATTTTTTAAATCGGCCTCATGGTGGCGTTGTAACAGGTCGATTCGCGTTTTTACCTATAACTGGACCAATCGGTGTGAGACCTTGTACGCACACTCCCTAGAGGCCAAGGCAAAACCTCTGCCCTTCACATCAGCCTTTTATAGCGCCAACAGGAGGCCGATTTTTGTAAAATACTTTTTTTAATATTACTCCTGCAGATTTTGTTCAAACATCACGCAAATCGGTACACATTATCACTATAGTCATGTGATCATGACGGCCCTGTCCGATTTTTCATAATTCATCCTGATTGGCTAAAATTGACTTCTACTACGTGGCCTGGAGTACATTTTTCTAGTTTCCCCATGTGGCCAGCATTGGCTTCAATTTTGGAAATTTGCAAGCTGGCCTAGTTTCAGTTTTCCACTGTGTTTGGTGGGTGTGGGCGGAGTAGTGTCAGTGTTTGTTTGGGGATGTTGGGGGGGGGGGAGGGATTGGAAATTGGAAGATGACCAAGTGGCGTCCCGCCTTCTCTGTTCGACCGCGGCAGAGACAGAGACACTAGAGCCAGGAAGTCACCAAGAAACAATGTCCCTGGCGTCGCCCGTCCCCCTCAATCAAACTACGTCCAGATCCAGACACATTAAAATATACATTTTACACATTGTCTCTGTCAGGTGGAAACCTCATATGACCAAAATATTACTTTTCAGGATTCAAATAAAAAAATAGCAAAAGTAGCAGATCTACAAGCTCATTCGGGCTTGGCGATCTGCTACCTTTGATACTTTTGTGTGACGCTGTAGTATGATCAAGTAGGGCGTTAATTTACGAGGGAAAAAAAGGTTAAAATACGGAGATAAGAGGTTTCTGCCCGACAGCACTCAAACACATGAGATACAAACGCACAAGTGCATCGTTCACTGGTGTGTGTGTGTCTGTGTGTGTGTGTGTGTGTGTGTGTGTGTGTGTGTGTGTGTGTGTGCGTGTGCGTGTGCGTGTGCGTGTGCGTGTGTGTGTGTGTGTGTGTGTGTGTGTGTGTGTGTGTGTGTGTGTGAGAAGGGGGGCATGTGTGTCTGTACTGTGTGCGTGCACGCGCATGCCTTCACCTGTTCTTGCACTGTCAGGGCTGTCACACCGTACAGATTGCCCCTGTGATGTATCTGTTGTTGGAGCCTGCTCTGGATTTAGTCTTCCTCGCACGCACTGAATGATATCCCCCCACTGTCTGTGTTTGCGTACAAATGCAAGTAGAGGGGAAACGACGGGCTTCCTGAGAGCTAAAAATACCCATGCGGCTGATCTTTTGAACGGAGGCACGTTGGAAGTGACCGGGGACCCATTTTCGCTACCGTACCTCTTGCAGTTTTTCCGGAGCGCTGGACAGAATCCCGCCCCAGAAGTGAAGGTCGATTCCATCGGAGTAGTCGTCCACAACACGGGGAAGCTACAGCAACAACAAACACAAAAGCACATAATTAGTTTATTTAAGGACATTAACCCTGGTGTACCCTATTTTGGGGCATGTCATTATAGGCAACAAAATATCAAAAAATATCTAAAACCTTAATTTAGTAAATTCAGCAAGAATAGCAAGCTCACAATGCTTTGTGAGTGACGCTACACAATGCTTGTAGATTGGCTATTCTTGCTAGTATACTGTATTATACCAGTGGTATAATATCGTCAAACTTTTTCAAGTCAAGGACCCCCAAAATGGTATATATTTGGCCCCCATGTCAAAAATACTTTGTGCCAAATGGGACCGACCTTCATCAGCTTTGAGCTGACTCTTTATATTCAATAAGAAACCGAAAGAAACTTGCCAAAGGCCAATGTATGCATGTCACTAAATCATATTGATAGAGGCCTATTGAGCTTTGCATGACAGAGACAAATGGCTAATATAAAAAAAACTATTCTCTGTGCCAACAACTTTTTGTTTTGTTTTGTGACAGCTATAATCATGGACACGAACAATGTACACATGCACAAGCTGGGCTTTAAGCAGATATTTATGTGTAGCATTTTATGAAACACAGCATGCTGTTGAGTGCCACCAGGCTCCGTTTGGGGCCCACATATGGTTCTCTCTATAGTATTACATTTGGCTTCTTTTTTTTTCTTCTCGATTACGAAGGTTAACCCAGAACCTTCCATTGAAACTTTCCAGAAGTAAACATATCACTACTGCAATATATACTATGTTACAAGTAGAAGTCCCGTATTCAAAATGTTCTTGAGTAAAAGTAAAAAAGTGTCGGCATCAAAATATACTTTAAGTACCAAAAGTAAAAGCACACATTACGCAGAATGTCCCAATCTATGTCCCAAGTTCAACATGTATAAAAAGTCTTTTGAAAATGGCCGATTAATTAAGCTTTAATTCATCATGAATTCCTTGTAATTCATCATTAATTAACATCATTAGTTAATCATTAGTTAAGCAAAGTTACTCAATACATGAATTACAAGGAATTCATGCTTAATTAATGCTTAATTGATGCTTAATTAATGCTTAATTAATGCTTAAATAATGTATTAAGTAATTATAAATTAAGTGTTAATTACGGGTACCTTATGAGCAAGTGTTACATAAGTTACTTTACACCACTGCTTCATACTTTCCCTCCTCCACAGTAGTAGGGCCCTAAAATGTGCTGAGCAGCATTCAATGGTTTGCACATCCTGATCATACAGCAGTTCCACTGACCATTTCCAGTGGTGGACAGTAACTAAGTACATGTACTCAAGTACTGTACTTAAGTACAATTTTGAGGTACTCATAGTTTACAGAAGTATTTCCAATGTTCTATACTTTTACTTCTACTCACAACACCTCGCGATGCGACGCGTTGTGAGCTTGTAGATCTGCTATTTTCAAAAGATTTTTTATAAATTTTAGACATAATGATAACTGATACATTCTAATGAGTACTTTTACATTTGGTGCTTTAAGTATATTTTGATGCCACTACTTTTGTACTTTTACTCAGGTACATTTTGATTACCAGACTTTTTACTTGTAACAGAGTGTTTCTACATTGCAGCATTGATACTTTTCCTTAAGTAAAAAAAAAAAATCTAAGTGTACTTTTTCCACCACTGACCATTTCTCTCAAGGACTCTGGTGTTTTATTTTTATTTCCAGGGATCTTCCAGGCAGCTCAACAACACAATAGGCTAAAGGTTCCAGGAAGCAAGACACTGACCAGCCAGCTAGAGACATCCTTCCTCCACAACATTCCTCCTCATCTCTGGAGATCCCAACCACCTTTTTCAATGCATAGACGTGATATATATATATGTGTGTGTGTGTGTGTGTGTGTGTGTGTGTGTGTGTGTGTGTGTGTGTGTGTGTGTGTGTGTGTGTGTGTGTGTGTGTGTGTGTGTGTGTGTGTGTGTGTGTGTGTGTGTGTGTGTGTGTGCGCGCGTGTGTGAGTGTGTGTGTGTGTGTGTGTACAGTTAAACACATTCACAATTGGGACGGGACGTGCCAAGAACCAACCGTCTCCTACCGTTAATCTCTCAAGACAGATCTGTCGGCACCACTGCCCAAAACATGTAGTGTTGTCGTTAGTAGGAATAAACAAAACACAGAAGCATCCGGGAGGAAGTGGACTAAGAAAGGGGAGGAGCCAAACCGAGTTCCTGTTTCTACACAAAAAAAAGGAGGTGGCTCCCCAAGAATAGGTTCCCTGATTGCCTACTGTTATAGGTAAACTACTTGACAGTCCCATTCTCTTCAGCCTGGAGGAAGAGCAACAGACATGTGTTGTACCTAGTACTGTCTCCTACTTTCACAGACCAGTGATTACACAAAGCTCTCTCACAGTTCAGTCTGCACCAGTCTGCGTTTCTCTCCACTAAGCTTATTATTGAACCAGGCCAATGCAGGGTTAATTCTTTCAGATAGGCATTATTTATCATGGTAGGTCAGTATATATGGCATGATGTTGGCAGAGTGGTCCTTGTTGTCACTATAGTCAATTGTAATGCAATAGCATGCTTCTAAAGTCTTTGAATACGAGGTTAAAGGATGATTATTATCCAGCTTTACAGACATTTCATAGTGAATACTGACTTTGATAATAATGCAGAATATCGTCTCTGTCGGGTGGAAACCTCATATGTCCAAAACTGTTACTTTTCAGGATTCAAATTCAAAAATAGCAAAAGTAACAAATCGACAAGCTCAAAACGCGTCGCTTCGCGCTGCGCTTGGAGCTTGCGGATCTGCTACTTTTGATGCTTTCGTGTGACGCTGTGGTACTTAAACGACCTTTCATTCAAAGCTTGAAAAAAACGGATGAATACAATAGCAGGGTCCAAGCTGTGGTCTCGACTAAGCCCATGCTGTATCTTAGTCAAATAAGATTACACGCTAATTATTGTTCCATGCCATCAAATCCCAGATTGTTTCATGCCAACTCGAAACCCTAAATAGCCATTCAAACCAGCAATAACAGGCAACTGGCATAGACTTCTATTAGCATTGGCCCATAAGCATTTTCTTTGCAGAAGAGTAAATAAACACCATGGCCCTGTGCCCAAATTGGACCGACCCGCATCAGCCTTGAGCTGATTCAATGATAAACCAAAAGAAACTTGCCAAAGGCCAATGTATGCATGCCACTAAATCATATTGATAGAGGCCTATTGAGCTTTGCATGACAGAGACAAATGGCTAATAAAAAAAAAACTATTCTCTGTGCCAACAACTTTTTGTTTTGTGACAGTTATAATCATGGACATGAAGATATTATGTGTAGCATTTTATGAAACATAGCATGCTGTGGAGTGCCACTAGGCTCTGTTTGGGGCCCACATATGGCTCTCTCTTTAGTATTACATTTGGCTTTTTTCCCCTTCTTTTTTTTCGATTACGAAGGTTAACCCAGAACGTTCCATAACCTGAAACTTTCCAGAACGGTTTTATGATTACGTTTCCTATATAACTAGAACAAAAATCAAACAATAAAAAAATCTCATAAAAGAAGTGAAAATCATGTACTTAGTTACTGTCCACCACTGGAAATGGTCAGTGGAACTGCTGTATGATCAGGATGTGCGAATCATTGAATGATGCTCAGCACATTTTAGGGCCCTACTACTGTGGAGGAGGGACAGTAGGAAGCAAAGGTGTAAAGTAACTTAGGTAACACTTGCTCATAAGGTACCCGTAATTAACGGGGCGGCCTAGGGAGCCAGAGGCCCTGGTTGCCCCAGGTACGATTCCAGGCCAGGCCAGCAAATGTGTCGATGAAATGAAATTTGTCCCTGAGCAAGACTCTTAACCCCTAATTGCTCACAGGCCCTCATTGGAAACAAGACCGTAAGGACTTTCATGAACGGACCTGTTAAAGGAATTATCCTATCCTAACGCTTAATTTATGATTACTTAATACATTATTTAAGCATTAATTAAGCGTTAATTAAGCATTAATTAAGCGTTAATTAAGCGTTAATTAAGCATTAATTAAGCATGAATTAAGCATTAATTAAGCATTAATTCCTTGTAATTCATGTATTGAAGCAGATCTACAAACTCAACGCGATGCAAGCTTATACTGTAGATCTGCTATTTCTGCCAAAAAAAATTAAGTACAAGTTTTGAGTTCTGGGTACCCAGAACTGGGAACAAATCCAGAACCTGTTAAATAACGTCGTTTTTGTAGACGAAAAAAACACCTCTGACAAAATGATTAACCAGCCTTGATCTAAAACTCTCCCCATACAGCATTGGTTCTCAAAGTGGGGTCCAGGGACCCCCAGGGGTCCTTGGTGGGGAGGGGGACCCCTGGGTCAAAAGTAGTTAACATAGCATCACAATCATTTTAACCACTTTATCCATTTATACATGTACAAGCTCACAGTGAGTCACTTTTGGAAGATTTTGAATAATTTCGATTTTTCTTTTTTAAATATAAAATACATTTGGAAGATTTTGAAAAAAAAACGATTTTTCTTTTTTAAACAAATCTTCTCTTTTTGGGGTCACTGGAGCAAAACATTTTGAGATGGGGGGGTCCGCGGCCAAATACATATCAATTTGGGGGTCCTTGACATACAGTAAGCACTGCCATACAGGACTATAAGCAGTCAGTCACAGACATTACAACACAAGACAAAGCCGACATCACTGACCAGCCGTAGGAGCTTCAGAAAGTCGACGTCGGCGTAGAACTTGTTCTCGATGACCTGCAGCCTCTGTGGCGTGAGGACACACATGGCGTTGCGTACGTTGTACAGGCCCCGGCGGCTGGGGAAGATGAGGAAGCGCTCCAGGAGAGTCACGCTGCACGCAATGTCCTTCAGGTGGAGCTCTGGAACGCCGTGGGCAAACTGGAGGACAGAGAGAGACAGAAGGAAGGATATAAGGAACAAATGACTGTGTGAAATAATCAATGATCAATCCCTGTTTTGAGCATGTTATTATAGGCATTACATGTCCTAGGCTGCCAAAGATAAACACAAGTAGATTGCACCTATAACCTAGCTCTATGATGGTATGGAGGAGCGGCTGATATTTAATGACTTTGGTCATAAAAGCTTCCTCTAAGCTAGAGTCAAACGTGCAGGCCATTTCAAGAATGGAAACTGATCTGGAGCCTTCATTGACAACAACAACATCTTATCGTATTAGCAAAGAGATGTGCAAAGATTTCAGGGTTTTCAGTACAGAGTTGAAACATGGAAGGTTTGACACAGGAATGTTTGTACATTCTCACTGACGGTGTCAAATGTTTAGATATGTTGTTAGTTATGAGATCAACTATTCTGTCGTGGCGTGCTATGTAAAGCCCTTTATAGGGATAGCAGCCATTCAGAATGTGTGACATGGTTTCTGTAACAAGCCCTGTGGTGTGATGCAAACAATGAGGTACATGGGTGGTGGGAAAGGTTGAGTCTGGTGGGAAGGATCTGTAACCTGGCTTTTACTGTAAAGGTGATAATGTCCTCATTGAGAGCAGTGTTCTTTAGAAATGAAAGGGAAACAGCAGAGGGAAGACAAGCAAGTTTTCCCTGAAGTTTAAGACCAGTCCAGTGTTGTTGTTGTAAAAGATGATTGTTGGTGAGTGTGTCCACCGTAGGTCACTGTAGCTCTCACAGGGGTGAGGGGGTCAGTTATTATGTCCTAAGAGACCCTCACAGTCTCCGAATCAGACCGGACCCACTCCAGGGACACTCCGGTTTGGACACAGAGGTCGTTCAAGTCCGGCCAGTCCGATGAAACGCCAAAGCCCGGGGAGCGAGTGTCCAGTTTCCCACTGGGTTTCCTTTTGAACCCTAGGAAGTGGGGCTCTGACTCCCTGGCTAACGGGACCTTGCGTCTCCTTAGATCAAGGAACAGGGAAGATCTGGTCAGTTCCCTAACATCCCTGTCATCATTATTCAACATGCTCAGTAGATGGGATATGCGCATGCTGGTATACGTCCACGACACATTGGGTACACCCAGCCCTCCTCCCCACTGAGGGTGAAAAATGATATCACGGGTGCTGTGTGTGTTCAGGGCAAACCACTTATGTACTAAGCTCAGTGTTTTATTGTTCATTTCACTTAGTACGTTCTGCTGGATATGAACATTGGAGAAGAAGTGTTGTACTTTAGACAGTGCTACCGGTCTAATGGCCTCTAACTTCATAGTTAAAGGTAGAGAGCATCTGTCAATAAAGTCTAACCTAGCTGTAAACTCGGACAAGATGATGTTAACTTGTTCCTTCCATTCTCCTGCAATGCTAAATTTATGCCCGAGATAGGTGTATGCCTCATGAAGGGAGAACACACGTATGGGGTTTGTGGCTATTCTGAAATCAGGGCACGTATCGTTTTTTTGAGTGGTACCATCGATTTCCACCACTCCTTCTCTCCTTTACTTCCAGGCCTGACCACTCTAGAAATAAATCCGTCCTGGTGAGCATGTTTTTAATTACTCTCTCTTCCCTGGAAGCTAACTGGACATCATCTGCGTAGCCCTGTACTGGGTTAGGGGAAATCTCACCGTGGGGGGCACACAGACACAGACACACACATACGCACGCACACACACACACAACACACACACACACACACACACACACACACACACACACACGCACACAGACACACACGTCACAGCAGTAGACACATTTATGAGACATCACGGTAAACAAGGAGGATACAGTGGAGTGTGTGAGTCAGCACCAACAATGAAAGACCAACATTCCACATGCCCCATCCCACCCAAGACACGCGGGACAATACAGCCCAGTATCACTTTGACCGTGTGTGTGTGTGCGTGCGTGCGTGCGTGCGTGCGTGCGTGCGTGCGTGCGTGCGTGGGTGCGTGC
>NC_137623.1:38401157-38446157 GCF_963280865.1 Gymnoscopelus braueri
AGCTTCATTGGATTTCATTGGATCAAATCGACAGGAAGTGGAAAACACACAGCCTAGGAAACAGGTGAATACAAGCTTGTTGATCAGCGGAGTTTAACCATTAACACACTGGTCATCAAACTGAGTGGGCTCTTTATTTCATACAGTGTCTAACTCAACAGTATAATGCATGGGTATTCAACAGGGGGTCCGGGACCCCTATGGGGTCCTTAGAGTTACTACAGGGGGGGCTACCAAATCTCTATGTTAGGAATTTTTGATTGTTTTACATTAACCACTTGAACCCCGGAGTCCCTATTCCGAGGGGAACACTAGCCGAAAATAGCAGATCTATTGTGAGCTTGTAGATGACGGCTATTTACGGCAAAGAGGTTTGGTGTAGGGGGGTGGGGGTGGGGGGAGGAGGGGATGAGAGCAAGTACACATTTTCTAAGTATTGAGGATTTAGGTGGTTAATTGTCTGAAAATACACATTTACATGAATCCAACATACACTGATGATAGTGCTATATGAGATTTATGAAAAAGTGTAATCTGCAACACAATTGTATACAACTAGGCCGAACATCTAGTAGCCTGGCCCTCACATATAGTAGCCTACAATATAGGCTATATACTATTATCGCAATTACAAAATAACGTGTCATTGCGTGTGCGAAAGGGCCGTGATGTTCGTTTCAGGTGGAGAGTGGTGCGCTACTGAGCAAAAATATAATTCGCACTGAGATAATACAAACTGCGTTATACTCCTGACCTGTGGGAGGCAGCAAAGTGCCGTAAGGCATCCAGTGTGGCGGAAACTACATGAAGAAAAAGGATAGAGTGGTTCGCTACTGAGGCAAAACATGGCCCAAAGAACAAATACAAATGTATACTGAACAATTAAAAGTACACGATCCAAAGGCTACAGGCATGATCGTTTTTTAGGCTTAATATGTTGGAAATTGGACAGGTGGTCTGCTAGAATATAGCTACGACATAGCAGAGACAAAGAATAACCAGCCTGATCTCCAGAGATTACCGTAACATTGCACGGAACGAGTGCACTTCATTCCGTGGATAGCCGCCTCGGAACTCCCGAATTGCGTGCATATGTACGGCGAGTCCCACGGTGGGCGTAACCAGTCGCAACCCGGAAAAACCCGGAAGCAGAGCAGTCCCCACAAAAAAATGTACGATTCTGTGCCTATCGGTACATAACTCAAACGGCGCTGAGTAGGCACAGGCGAACGTCCCACCGTTCAGGACGGCAACTCGGTCGCCTTAGCTCCTCGGTGGTCCTTCACGGGGTGACAGTTCGCCTGTGACTGCGCGCCTCCGAAATGGTTTTGTCACAAAGGGAGCGCCGTACATATGCACGCAATTCGGGAGTTCCGAGGCGGCTATCCACGGAATGAAGTGCACTCGTTCCGTGCAATGTTACGGTAATCTCTGGAGATCGGGTTGGAATAACACAAAGAATAAAACAGAAACGATAACACCGGAAGTCGAACTAAGTCGTATTAATAGAGATATGTAATGGGGGTCCCTGCTTCATCTCTCTCTCAGCTAAGGGGTCCTTGGTCTGAAAAACGTTGAAGACCCCCAGTATAATGGATTCTTTCTAATAGGATAAATTGTGCATGACGGGTGTTCTTCAATCAGTGATACAGCTGTTAAGGGCTACACAGCTAAATCTGATGTGTTCATTGAACTTGAACCCACAAACAGTTCAATTAACTAGGATGTAATCCCGACATAAACAGGATTTAGGCAATTATGATTTTAAAGTGTTATATGGCATGTCTCAGTATTGTCATGTGTCACCTTTTTTTAAATCCCGTATAGGTGAAATAGAATACAGTTTCAGTATCACCCAGCTGATGGCTGCTCAGATGGTCAAGATGAGTGCTCGTGGGGCAGCTGTTAGGGGTTGTCTTGCTCAGGAACACTTCACGTATAATGGCAAACCGCTGACCTTCTGATTAACAGATTAACTGTCTTTACGCACTAAGCAATGGCTTAGTATATTTTTGGTACAAACATTTTGTTCCAGGGACCCCCAGAAGCAAAGAAGTTAAAATTGAAAAAAGTGAAACATTTTCCCTTAAAGTTTTTTATATATATTCAAAGATTTGCACAAATTTTCACGATAAAAAACCCCCCAACAGATCTACAAGTTCATAGCGTGGCACAAAGTGAAATTCCATATACACACTGTATTATGGAATATCTCCCTGGCGTTTGTTATCTTGTTGCCTGAGTTTATCCATTCGAGGACAAGCACGAATGCCAAGTGATAATTTGTTTACCACATATCCTTATATATTCACAATGACAAGGAGAAAATAGCATTTCTCTCCCTATACACACAGAGAGAAAAGTGACCGTATAGGGTAAGCTCATGGAAGGTGTGTTGCCGGCGGGCCCTAACCCTTTTATTAGCACTCAGCCATCATGTCAAACACTGAAGGTCACTGTTTTCTCTCTTTGTCTCCCCATCCATAGCAACCGTGTTTGGTGGCCGAGCAGTACAAGTCATTATAATATATAATACCATATTATGGTGACATAATAGGAACATGTCCATGCATATCACATGGACATGTATAGGCTTGTCACACGCAGGCGTGCGTGTGTGTGTGTTTGTGTGTGTGCGTGTGCGTGTGCGTGTGCGTGTGCGTGTGTGTGTGCGTGTGCTTGTGTGTGTGTGTGTGTGTGTGTGTGTGTGTGTGTGTGTGTGTGTGTTTGGGGTGAGCCTGTTTTATCAATATGGTGTGATATTAATAGGCTGCATATTTTAATGCAGACTATATGAGAATACGAATATATCTTCTGACCTTCTGATACTCTGGGCATGTAATATAGGCAAACTTTCTGCAAAACAAGCCGAGTATTCATCCAGGATTGTTTTTCTACACATTGATCGTCTATTTTTGTGAAGAGAGACATGGTGTAGAGAGAAAAAAGGAGGGGACCAAGTGTAGACACCAGGGGTACCCCAGTCAGGGGTTAGAGGCAATATGGCTGCTAGAGGCTATGGGAAATGTTTAGTGTCTTAACTGCTTACTCTCTCTCTCTCTCTCTCTCTCTCTCTCTCTCTCTCTCTCTCTCTCTCTCTCTCTCTCTCTCTCTCTCTCTCTCTCAATTCAGTTCGATTCGATCAGTGCTGTATTTAGCACTGCATTAGGATTGCCAAAGCGGAAAACATTTGGCTACATCATCATGCTTCATTCAGTAATATTGTTCTTTTTGCATGCATAACTGTTTTTCCACATAGGCAGGAAACTTTGCCAGACTGTTGAACTTGTGTTTGGAAGAGTATAGGCTGGTGCTCTCTGCATCCAGAGTGAATTAAAAGGAGTGGGCAGGTTCAGTGTCTTGCTCAAGGTTACTTTAAAGCTGCACTCATCATTCATTTGAATGAATAAAAGATTATTTGAACCAATATAGAGTATGTTAACCACATGAACCTTTCACCCTTGCATCCCTGTTCTGGACATGTCAAATAACATTTGGGCGCCACAGTGCAAGAAGTTCCTGGTTTTGAACCCCGCCAGGGGTGGCCTTTCTGTGTGGATAACATATAGGCCTGTCACAATTATTACATAATCGCCTAATCAAAATTATTTGAGATAATCGCAATTATTTTTGCACAATTGTCTTAATCGTCATAATCGTTTCCACGTCGAAAAATGTCCAACATTTTATTTGTCTTACTTAGTGGAGAAGTAGCCTACTTTTTCGTTACTGTCCTCCACTGCTGCTTACTGATTGGTCTCTGTTTGGTCTCTCGTGAGGCAGACCAGGGTTGGAATCATGGATCGGACTCAAATGTTACGGATTGCAGCTTTAATTTGTGACAGCAGTGCTGCCCAAGATGTTGAAAAGAATCTCTAAATAGTGCCCCTTCCCCTCCACTCTGAATAGAGCTGAATTTGCCCTATTACCACATTATTATCACAGTGCTTTTCAATATCTTAACTGACTTGAATCACCCGCCAGGCATTATGCAAAGGAATACTTCACTGTCACATTTGTGGATGTTTAGTACATTTTTGACATGAACTGTGTTGATTGACACAAAAACATTTAGATTACTAAAGTATTATGCAATACTGGCTGAGAAAATGCAATGTGCGTTGCTGTCTGAATCCCGAAATACCCATAATTCACTGCAAAGACTTTCTCTTTGCCTGGCTCCAGCCCCGGAATTGCTAGTCATTCTCATTAAACAATTCTGTTAGGATTCACGGGTTTGGTGTTGCTGTTTTTCCAGTGTGTTTCCTTGAGAGTAAACAGTGTGAGATAGTTTACAACAACAATGGCGGAAGTGTTGTTGCTTTTTGAAGCTGTTTTGAAAAGGAATAATGAAGTGAACAAAATGTAAATTCTGGCTGAGTGTCAGACTACTGAAAAACCCTGCAGTCTACTAAAATGGGAAACGATATCTCAGAGTTCAGTGTTAGACCAAATTTGGTGACTTATCACATTCTTTGACTGGCTTGTGATTGGTTAGGCGATTAACTAATCGCTGAGGACTCCCTCTTCAGCAATGCCCATCTCGGAAAACGGCTTCAATGGGAGCACTTTCAGACTGAATATTAAAGCAGTGACACGCTGTAAGCTTTTTGATCTGCCATTAAAACAAAGAAAAATAAGGACGGCAGGTTAAAAGTAGTTAGAAATTGGGGCACATCGGCTGCATAATTACTGATATGCATGTTGTCAAAAGAACTCAAATAATGGCAGATATTTCAATGGTCACTATTAGAGATAGGGTTGAAAAACAGTGCAGTGTTTCTACCCTGGAATCTCATAGGCAAAGTGTGTGGTTGAAATACATTGTTTGGTATTAGTCGGCTGTTGAATGGAGCCATCAGACAGAAATTCACTGTAGCCCACATATTATTCTGTCTGTCAAGATCATTTCAGAGGTTAATGTATTGCTCTTATTGTTAATGTAGGGAATGAAAAGCAGGGAGGGGAGAGGTGAGGTCATGAGCCAGACAATGAAGATGTTGAAGAAGATCATGATGATCCCACTTGCGTAGTAGCCTAACTGGTTGAACTAACAGCATGATGTCCCCGAATGTTAGGCAAACAGAGGTCTAACAGAGGGCAATTTGAGTTCAATCAGAAGAAAATGTAATCTTGGTTGATGTTGATCCTATTACTGTACCCTCTGTTTTTCTGTCTGTGTCTCCTTGCAGTTAATGAGAAAAATCATAGAAGGTTTTGTCTGAGCACCCCTTGTACACAAGTTCAACTACACATCCACTCAGCTGTTGGAGGGATTTGTTAGTCAACAACTGAAACACAAGATTACTAAATGTCGTTTGTCAACAGTTTTTCAAGATTGCTTGAAAAACTGTCGGAACACAATTATGGCAAGCAACCTCATTATAACGGCTGCTATGAAACAATGAAACAAACAATATGAATGGTTGGGGAGAATTCAGCCCAGAAGCGAATTGCTTCCAGTGTATTATTTTGTTCTCCAAATCTGGAACACCAAAACTCAGGTTCTTCTCATGTGCTCCTATACCACTTAAGCCCTATTTTTGCATAGTGAGCCTGTAGATCGGCTATAAAATAAAAATAAAAATTCAAAGGTTTTTGACATTTTCTGAACCTTTTTGCCTATAATGACCAAAATAGGGACATTGTGTCACGTCAGGATTAAAGTGGTTAATCAAACAGGGTTAATTGTTAATGTGTCCTGGTCATTCAAACATGACATGACATCACCAGGAGGCCTTCATCTCCAGGCGGTGCCACTGGTTGTATGTGGTGCAGATCTGAATAGCTTAGTCAGGTACAAGGCAAACAGCAAGTTCATAAATCACTACATACTTGAGGCTGCCTGAAGCATTGATCTCTCACATGGTGCATTCCTATTGATTTATATTGCCAAAGCCTAGATACAGATGATTGCAGATAAGACTGAGCGTATAGGGGGATGAAACCCTAGGCTGTTTGTTTTCCAATTTGGATTAAAAACTACAGCAGGGTAAAGGAGGCAATGACTTTTTGTGTAACAAAACAAAGAAAAACAGAAGGATTTTTGATTGTTTTGTAGTAAGATGTACCCACATAAATAAAGAATTGAGGAAAAAAAGCAGGATAAAACCATGGTAGACCGTTTGTGGTGCACTTTTAAAAGGTACTATCTAGAGTACCATCTATGCTCTGCACCCTGAGCAGGGTGCAGGACGCAGCGTGCAATTGCCTCGCTGTCCGTGTCCATTTTGCCAATTAGACGGCACATTATCTGGGAGCAAAGGGGTTTCATGCCACTTTGAATAGCGAAGTGGGTAGTCCACTCCTTTATATTATTCTGAAAGCTGAGAGGGAGACAGTACAGGGGAGACAGACAGTAGGAATGCTGAGAGGGAAACAGCATAGGAGAGACAGACAGGGAAACTGAGAGGAAGACAGCGTAGGAGAGACAGACAGGAGAACTGAGAGGGAGACAGCGTAGGAGAGACAGACAGGAGAACTGAGAGGGAGACAGCAAAGACAGACAGTAGGGGAGATAAGATAATCATCATTGGATTTTTCATGGTCATTGAAGTGTCATATTGGAGAAGTAAACACATTGCCTAGGCCCCCGTGCTAGAAAGATAACACTATTTAACAATAAGGATCAATCTGTAAACATGCACACATACATTACAGTATCCCTATGAACAGAAACTAAATTTTCACTGTTTTATCTGACGTATTGGATAGCTTACTTCAAAGAGATATTTAGAGACCATACATCACTGCTGTTTTTATTGCAGTAGTGTGCTGCTGAGAGTACATCAGGCCTGTGGCCAGAAGAAACCACTGAGTAGACCTATTCTCAACACTGAATAGACCACCAACCACTGCATTGCTAGCACTGTCTGTAATACAGACCATCAACCACTGCATGGCTAGCTCTGTCTGTAATACAGACCACCAACCACTGCATGGCTATAGCTCTGTCTGTAAATACAGACCACCAACCACTGCATGGCTAGTTCTGTCTGTAATACAGACCACCAACCACTGCATGGCTAGCTCTGTCTGTAACTAACTACAGACCAACAACCTCTCATGGCTATCTCTGTCTGTAACTACCAAGTAGACCACACACATGGGCAACATACGGCCCGAGGGCCAGACCCGGCCCTTTGACCATCTCAATCTGGCCCTCGAAGTCCCCAAAGAAAAACAAAATGACCCCCAAAAAAATCTACATCTTAAAAGGCAGCAATTTATGTGGTTTTGAAGGAAATTAATTTAACTCGACTGCAATTAATTATTAGTAATTCATTGAAATGTATGATTTAAGTAAGTACCTGCATTCGATATTCTATCTGTCTGTACTCAAATGTTAAATGTTTATAATGTACAGTGTGTGTTTGGCTCTTACGGTCACATGGGGATTGGAGGAGCTATGAGTTACTCTACTGAACACAAGTGTCCTGCAGTGCTATTAGTCACTTAAGCAAGAACTCATGACAGCCCATGGTGTATATCACATCTAACGGATGTCGTTTGTCCCATCGTGAAGCAGAGGGCCGATAACCCCTTTAGGTGTGATATATAATGACAATAAACCTTAGCCTAGCCCTAGAGTTAGTTATTGCTTGTATAAAGTGTTACAAAATATTGTAACATGAAAACTACAGACATGCTATACCAATGAAAACAGTTTTCATAACCATTTATTACAAGAAAAGGAAAGTATTGTCCAACTGCTTGCACTTAAAATGTTGTGATTTCACCTTGATTTGCAGTTACAGTAGTAGCCTAGCAGTTTTTCTTAGCCACAGAGTGGTAGAGTGTAGCTAAGATATTAAACTCCATAGCAATGATATATGGTATAACACAGCTATCAACCAATCAGACAGCCTGAGCACATAGTTAAACGTACATGGCATGAGGGATCATAGCCCTTAATACAAAGAATATATTATATCATATCAATCAATCGCATTTTATATACTGTAACACTGTCGGATGGGGGGTGGCTGATTTAAGCAGTCACACCTGGCCTGAGTCAAAATAATTGGGCTCAGAGCTAGGTGCGTGTGACTACTGGTTGTGCATCCAATCGATGCACACAGGATAAATCGTCATGGTCCCCACAAGCTCTCAGAGTAGGGACAACCACTGCCATGACAGGTGGGGTAAACTTTTTATGTTGTTTTGCAAGAGATAGAAGTAGCCGACTGTGTTCTTCAGACACAGTGTTGAGTTTGTTAACTAATAAAGTTTGGCAAAGTTCATTTCGAGGCCACCACCTTCAAGAGGTCGGATGTGCTCGACTTATCTTTAATCCTGTCCTGTTTGTTTCCTTGTGGCCCTCGCTCTACCACATTATTACACTAAATCATTGCAAGCAGTGACTTGGAAATAGAGATAACTTTGTCGTCTCCAAACTTTGGATGTCGCCTGTCCTGCAATTGAGCCTGTCAAAAAAGCACATTGTTGTACTTTAAAATGCAATTCATTGTGCTTCACATTGAGTGAAAGGTGCAAGTGAGGCGATAAAAGACAAAAATGCGTTGTGACACAGTGTGATAAGAGATTCTGTCTAGAAGGAAATAACAGCAGAAGGAAATAACAGCAGACCAAGTACAGTTGTAAGTTAACTCAGGTCACTAAGAATAAATGGTTTAGGAGACAGCAGTGTTGCACAGAAACACCATTTTCATAAAGCACACAGACCGTTTCTCCTCACGTTATGCCTGTATTAAATACATCAAAACCTCTTCATGCCACGGTCAATGTAAGTGTTTTATTATTGGGCTAATATTGTGAATCGCAATTATTTTGACCAGGATAATCATGTCCCATGCCTACATACATTCTCTGTCTCAGACAGAGGAAGCCTGAGGCTGTATATCTAGCTAACTGCGTCCTTACATGCCATCTTTGAGATAAAGTTGACCCATATAGAGATCAATTTAAAAGCCACGCTTCATCTCCCTGCAAAGGCCTAGGCTAATTCAGATCAGGAAGGAAGTTGGAACCTTTTTTTTCCTTTTTTTTTTTGCTCCACTGCTCACTGGGGCTCCTTGTAAATGGGACACACTATACAAGCGAAAAGAAAGACTAACTGGGCTGAAGCTGAACCTATTGTTTGGAGATGTATCTCAGGGAATTGACTGTAGATGTTGTAGTCGGCAAATGCATTGGTCCAACTCCTTGAAAAGTTTGTCAACTGATTCTGATGACTCAGTCTAGAAATATAAACTTTACCCAGAACTCCACTGTCCATCATTTTGCATGAACATGAGTGAAGGTTTCATGCGCTTTAGTCGGGGTCAGATTTATGTTCCCTGAGCCCTATGTTCCGTCAGGGTTGGGGTTGGGGTTATGGTTGTGGTTGGGGTGAGGGAGTTGAGCATAGAGTTGAGGGAACCTACTGTGGGTCTGAGGGAACATAGAGTTGAGGGAACATAGAGTTGAGGGAACATACTGTGGGTCTGAGGGAACATAGACACGATCCACATTATTTCATCCACACAGTGTAATGAGGTGTTACCGTTAAATGGGAGCGAACTCATACAGGATAATAGGACAAACTGGTGAAATTGGGAAGTGATGAAACAAAATAATGTGCAGGAAAAAATGGAACTGGATCACTATAAAATGTAAGCTGATAATTGAGGGAAAGATGGCTAGTAAGAACGGCCTCTTTGCAGAGTTCTCACTCTTGATTGGATCAAATTAATATCCCAAACTGAAAATTTATTTTCTTTTTTTACTATAGAGCTAAAGAGAGACCCCTAACACTCTGCTGCAATGATTACTATCAGAATATAGAGCTAAGTGACACTTATTGTAACACAATATCATTTAATACACTTTGTGAACCTGAAAAAGGCCCAGGCATAATAGCACTATCATCATGAGTGGGTGAAGACTCTCGGTGCAGTACTTTAATTTTGCACAGTGCTGTTGACCTCTAAATGTCAGCTTTTCTTGAATTACAAAACACCTGCCTCGTTTTCAGATGAGGCAGTTTAGAAGATGAGTGGATGACTCATTCAGCACAAAGCCCCATGTACTCCGATTAGTTATATTGATGCAATAATTCTAAATCAGTGTCATGAGACATAAAACAGAAGACATTCCATCCATTCCAACCCTCCCACCCTATATCTATAAAAACCAAGCCACTTTAAATGCTGTATATAATACAGCTACAGAATATAAAATAAAACCAAACATACATAAATTGTAAGTTTCCACAATTACCGGTATGCATCATAAAGCTATCATGAAGTAAATCGCAAATGCCTAACCCATGCTTTATCGCGGAGAGGACGCATCATTGATCCACAAACAGTGTGCCGAGGCACACTGGTGTTAGCCTGGAAACCAGACAAATCTGCCATTGCCAAACAAAAGTTGCCCTCTGCATATTTGGTCTGGCGCCTCTCAGCTGTGATTGGATTTCACTCCCTCCGAAGAAGTGAGGGACCAATCAGGGCCCAGTATAGGCGGGTTTATCACCACAGGCATTTTTTGTATTCTCCCCATGGAAATGCAGGTTCCACACAGATTCCAGATTAATATTTACACAGTGATATTAGTCTGGCCATGCCAGGCTACACTGGTGTGCCGTGAGACATGTCCTTTGGATTTTGTGACAACCACACATTATTATTGCTATATATATATAAAACTATACCAAAAGTTATGAATTATCGTTTAATTTTCTATATCAGTCATTTGCACCATTTTGCACCCATTTACCAATTTAGAACAAGCGACCACCCCCCCTTCCATTGAATTCAATGGGAAAAAAATAGCAAAAATAGAACTTCTGCAGTACTTAGCTCACAATGTGTCGCATCACTTGCGAGCCTGTAGATCGGCTATTTTCACTATGAATACAGGTGTGCCTTGAGAGTTTGGCTTGTCCATTGGTGTGCCTTGGCCACAACAGGTTTGAAAAGCACTAGAGCTTCAGTGAGCGAAGCTTCACTCCATCCATAACAGCAAAACCACTGGGTGTTAATTGAAAAATTAACACCCAGCTAGGATGATACAGTTCACGCCCCTTCCAGCAGCGACGTGAGCTGAATTAAACATCATAGTAGGGTGTACTTCATTATGTAGGCTAATTATGATGGTGGCATAGCTTGTACTGAGGATAACTGGCGAGGTTCCCTAGAGAGTGAGTGAGTGTGTGTGTGTGTGTGTGTGTGTGTGTGTGTGTGTGTGTGTGTGTGTGTGTGTGTGTGTGTGTGTGTGTGTGTGTGCGTGCGCGTGCGTGTGCGTGTGTGTGTGTGTCACTCCGGAGCTAATCTCGCTAACAGCTGGACCGGTCTGCGTCACCGATCCGGGGATGGGAGGAGGGGTGACAGAGCGGTAGTCATGGCACTAATTAAACAGTGGACTGCTAGATGGAACTAATGAGAACTATAGGGATTTGCCTAGTTTGCACAGATTGTTATATAAGTATAGGCTACTGTATAGATACAGTACATTCATGTCTTGTTTACATAATACTGTACTTCAAATGTGTATAGTATACTTTATGTGTCTTTACATTAGGGAGTATTTGTGCAAACTCGGTTGCCATTGGGTATAATATCTGCGTCTGGGTGACTTTTCTAGTCTGCTAGCTGTTCCAGGAGGCCACCAAGGTAATTGCTAAATAACTCAATTTGTAAAGTTAATTGCTGCAATTTACGAATCATAATTGGTAATTGCTGTAAAGGGAAAAGGTGATTCAGATATCTTCCACACAAAGCTATCCTAGTGCTGTGCAGCTTGGCCTACAGAAGACGTACCGCCCTATAATCACCAATACTGGCTAAACCCACTATTTGAGGATTTGGAAGTGCGCAAGGGGCGTTCCCGTGCAAAGTTGCTATTTTGGGACACCTGCCTTACCCGCAAAGCACCTGCCCGTTACATTATGCATATAGGTGTGGTTTGGGCGTTACAATAATATTTTTTTTGAAAAATCGTGAAAATGTGTGCAAATCTTTTAATATAATGTATTTTTTTTTAACTCAAATGTTAACTCAAATCTTTGCTTCTTGGGGTCCCTGGAACAAAATATTTTATAATACTAGCACTGTGTTATATGAATGGACTGCCTATATAACACTAGTCATGCCAACCACTCAAATGTTTTTTACAATGTTACAGGTTACAGGTTACAGGTACACATTGATCCTTTCACACACACTGTTGTACATTATGTGTGCTACGCACATTTTCACACACATTCACACAATGACAGTGGAGGCAACCGTGCAAGTCACCAACGTGCTTCAAATCTCTGCACAATCTTTCCTTTCCTTCTCCAAAGCAGACCATGTGGTCGTCTGTGGATGCACATGCTAATGTACTGCTGCTGTGTGTTTGTCTTGATTATGAACCGTTTTCTTTGATGTCGTACGTTGTACATTGTTCTGTCTATGTCTGGGTTTCTCTTGTCATGTCTGTGGCCAAAGAGTCTCTCTGTACATGTTCAACTTTTGTCTTTTAAATGTTTTATGTCTTTTGATTTTTCTTATGCCTCCTGGTGATTCATATCTTTATCTGGCAAAGATGAAATATGAAATCTCTTGCCGTCACAAATGTTACCATTGTCTAGTGTACTACCCCACACACACGAAGGCACGCACACGCACGCACCCGCACGCACCCGCACGCACCCGCACTCACGCACTCACTCACTCACTCACTCACTCACTCACTCACTCACTCACTCACTCACTCACTTTATTGCTTTATCTCTCTGACACCCTCAACAACACGAATATTCCGATCCATTGCCTCTTTGCTTTTTTGCTGTGTTAAGTAACTCGCCCCCCTCCCCCTTCTCCCCCCTCCCCATCCTCCAGGTATTGGTGTACTTTGAGTTGAGCCGTCATAATGCTGATGCACCTGTGTAGTATCAAGGTCAGTGTCTGCCCCGAACCACATTGTTTCACTTGCTAACCACTGTCTGTGTCACCCATCCATAACGCATGTCTGTTGCATTCATGTTGACTGAAACGTGGACTTGAGTCCAGGTTTTTAGTCTGATGTGTAACCAAACCAAAGATAACATTGGTTTGTATCCTTGGCATACTTAGTGATTAAAGGAGTGCGCCCGTCAGACTGAGTGGTCCTGAAACTTGAAGTGATGAAGTTCTGGTTGGTGTCGAAAATGGAACCATCCATTCTTTTGATTGTATCAAGTGAACTCTCCAGATTGTACAGCACATTTCTTTTATTGCTAGCTTGGTGACATATCAGGCATAGCCTGGATGGAGGATGGTCAGCTTGTCTGGCCCAAATTACAAGACTGGTCTCAAATACAATTTGAGACCAGTCTAAAAAAGACCAATGTTAAGCTAAGCTTGTGCTACTGACCCCTGGTTCAGTCTGCCACTATTTGTTTATTTTTTAAACAGGACGTTTGCAACATTTGAGAAGAAGCAAACAAATAAAGCAGAAAATAAAGTAACACAGAATAACACCATACACCATACATTAAAAAAAAATAAGAAAAAGAAAACAACACAGAAATAATAAGGTGATGGATTTTTTGTTCAGTTATTTAAACGAAGAGAAGTACAGTTCAGACATGAGTCAGCTCTGTTCAGATTTAAACAGTGCCCCCAGTGTGTACCTCCCACTTCGCTCATTTTAAGTAGGTAGCTGTCTACTTTGTCAATAAGTCTGAAAGAGAGCTTTACCAGAGCCACTACCTGACCAAGTTGACTAAACCAGACATTCACGGAGGGGGCAGAAGGAGTTCTCCACTCACACAATTTTATGTCCCAACATTAAAGCCGTTTGAACCCACTCTGCGTCATAGGCTGTCAGCTCATCAAGGGAACTAGGGTTACCCAAAACGCACATATTTGGGGAGAAGGGAATCTCGCATCCAACATGACGCTTAATGTGATCGTGAATCTCCCTCAATAATCATGTATTAAAGGGGCAACAGTCTGCCACTATTATTACATGGAAACACTGCTTGCAATCCAACTGAGGGTTCCTGATTTTTCGATTTTTAGATCAAAGCATTACAAAGTGTCGAGGTGCTTTCCCATAGAAATATATATGGGACAAAAGTAGTGTTCATTTACTTATTCAACTAATCGCCTCGTCTATGACTGCACAGTAAACAATGCCGAATTTGGTAACACTTTACTTAAAGGTCGGTTCTATAATGCATTATATTATATTTCATGACTAAAATATATAGATCATCATTTACCATCAAGCTGTCTAAAACACACAACGAGGGTGTGTTTTTCCTTCTTCCCAGCAGGCAGCTTTAGCCTACTGCCCAGGGACGATTGATCATGAGTCATGACCTCCCGCTCGGCAAGATGGCCCGTTGGGAGTAAATATAAAACAGTGGGGCTTTTTTTGTTTGCAATCACAAACAACAGATGTGTATAAATGGAACCAAAGGGACCCGTAATTGCAGCTTACACTTGCACACCCAAAACGTCTCTTTTAAGAGGCACCTGCTCGTTACTATTGAACATAATTCTTGCTATACTACAATATCGTTTATGAGCAGCAAAATCTGTTTCTGGCTGTGCCTCTGCAATGGTGTCGTGTTTCCCGTGTTGCTGGTTCCCGGTCGGTTGGAGCTGGATGAATCAAAATATTCTATACAGAACAATATCTATGCTGTTTGGCTGTTGAGACGTGAAGTGTGGGGGGTAAGTGAATGTTGATCGCCTCAGTTGGGACTTTCCAGCTGGAGTGAAGATTCTGTATAGTGACGAAAACTTTGTTCGCGTCGCCCTGTTCGTGCCGCTCGATGCGACATCGCACCAAGTCGCATCTTTGCATTAACTTGTATGTTATCGCGCCGCTCGAACACATATTTTATCTTCCGGTGGGAACGCACCTCAAGATGTCACCCTCTTCATTCCTACTTAAATTGATTTCTGATGGGGTATGTAGAGGGTTCTAGGTTATTTACAGTTATTTTCAGTAAGAGAGCTGAAAGAGACAGTATAGGAGAGCTGAGACAGAGACAGTGTAGGTGAGATCAGTGAGAGACAGTGTAGAAGAGTTGTGAGAGAGACGGTATAGGAGAGCTGAGAGGGACACCGATTGTTGGAGAGTTGAGAGAGAGAGAGACAGTGTGGGAGAGCTGAGAGGGACACCGATTGTAGGAGAGTTGAGAGAGAGACAGTGTAGGAGAGCTGAGAGGGACAGTGTAGGCAGAAAATAACAGATTTACAAGCTAACAGCAGTTTAGCTTGAAAATCTGTCCTTTATTTAGGGCAAGCGACCACAGAAGCATGGACCTACACTGTTGCTTGAACTCAGAGTTAACACTAATTATACGGTGGTTATATGGTTTTTCAGTGTAATTGTAAACCTGTGTTGCAGGTTTGAATCCTACTGTACACATACCCAGTCTCTTGGCACCGTTCTAATGAGGCAAGAATGTGTGATTGACATTGGAGCTGCTCAAACTCCACTGGCAACAAGCCAAACGTAGATGTTGTGGAAAGAAAATGTGCCCAAATACACCGTAATTTACCCTACTGTCACAATGTCTACAAAATCAGACTCACTTTGGATGGGATCCACAGTAAGTCATTGTGGGTTCCACGCACATTCGTCCAGCCTAGTCCAAAGGCATCATAGTTTCCTATATTTCACAATATGCCATGGCCCATATTTCTGCGCCCAGATACACCTCACATGCTGTCATCCAGAGATGGCAGCATGTGGGAGTCACTGTGCTGCACAGCAAGAATAGATGTCACATCAGCAGGTGGAATCACATTTTGAAGGCCCTATCATTGTATTGGGGAATTTGACTAGAGCTCTGTAACAGTCGACTCATTGTCAAAGCATTAACTATTCAAAAGTCAAAAGAGAGACTGCACTCCTGGTACTCTGTGTTGAGTAAGTGAAGTGAAAATATTTGTGTAGCACCTTTCAATTTGTATATAACGACATAACACATGCATCGAATTATGCAAGTGCTAAGCCAAACAAGTGAGTTTTGAGTCATACACTGATTAATAGTAATCTGGGAAGCATTTCAACCACAGCAGAATGTGTTTTCTTTTGGGAACACAGCCACCAGCCCTACTAAAACATTTATTAAAAGAATATAGAGGGTGTGGTTGCTTCTGTGCAGTGACATCTCAGTTGGGCTATCATTTTACATACAGTACTGTATATGAAATGAGAAACGATGCATAATGACGCCAGCATTCTGTTTTCAGACATCCTGTTAGATATCACCAATTCTGCACTCCAAAGTGTCTAAATGTCTAACTGCTATTGCTATTAACTATTATGCTCTTATTCTAATGTAATGCAAATTATGCCATTTTGCTATGTGAATGGCAATAGCTAATTTTGACTAAATGCATGATAGGAATGGAAATGCATTTGTCAAATAAATAATATAGCAAGCAATATTTCAGCTGCTGTCTTGTCCAATAGTCAACAACTCTTAAAAGGCTTCACCCCTCAAGTGGTTGCTAACTGATGTAACATCATTCACACCAGATACTGTCTGTTACTACACTAGGGACCATGTCCACAGAAAGTGTTTTTTGAGCTGCTAGTGGTAAAGACACTCTTGGAGTGCTCCTCATCCCAGCCCAGAGCATAACATTGTAGCACTCATGGGCTTCTAGCGTTTTCCAGCAGAGCACCCTGGACGCCCCAAGTATAGAATATTTCCCATCTGGTAGAGATGTACTGCTCATCAATGCACTTTTCTATGCAGAGGGTTGCAGCGACTCGCCCACAAGCGGCACACACTGCATTATGTGGCAGTTTCTGGACAAGCAGTAATATCCAAAGCACTCCACCACTCAAAGAAAATAAATTAACTTTATCTGGAAATGGCCCCTAAGGATGTAACGTTGTCTGTTGGTTGGATCCTCCTGTATCAAGGTTGTGTGATGGAGATGACTCAGATGATGTCACTCTGCAGTGAGTGTCCATACTACGTGAGATAATCATGTGGGATTATTGAATATAAATATTGGGAACCGTTTTGGTTAACACCATGGAAACATAAAGCGACAAAAACATAAACCTCAATATGCTAGATGTAAAAGGTGGGGGGGTGGATAAAACCGCTCTGCATGCCACAGTAACATTAGTGTGTTTGCCAGCATTCTCCATCGGTGTCACCCCTCCCCCACACCGCTACGCTATACTGTCTGTCTGGCTGTCTTTTTACATTACCGTGGTGCTACAGTACCATGTGTGCATTCACGCATGTCTCAGACTCGTTGTGTTTGCTGCCGTGTGCACGTGGGTGTATGATTGCTTTACCGGTTGCAACGAATGAAGAATAAAATGTAATATCACCATCTACACAGGTGGTTCTCAACCTATGGGTCGGGATCCCCAGGGGGGATCACAACGCCTCGAGGCGTTCACAATATTCACAATATTATATATGTATCTGTGGAACCGAGTCAAACTGAATGTAATGCCTAAACTTGTACAATTCCAAGTACTTGGTCCCCGGTTCAAATATGATTATTTGGGGGGGTCGCGGACTGAGAAGGTTGAGAACCACTGATCTATACCAGCAGCTTGCTCGATGCCTGCTTGCCGCACTATTGGCTGAAAGATAACTAATATCCGATATGGCTGTGGGAGAGAGCTGGAGTCGCAGATAATGGCCGCAATGCCAGGTCAATCTTTTTGTAATTGAACTGCCCTGTTATTAGACCAATTTGGAGGCAGCCGTTTGGTCACAGCATAAAGACACCGCTGCCCTGCCTTGCGAAGCTGCAGCTGTGTCGAAGGCAGTGGAAATTGTTTGGTTGCATCATGGCTTGTTGTTTATTTTATGGTCCCTGTTCGACAGATATGAAACGTCAAAGGCAGAATTTGAAATGTAACCACTTTCAACCTGGCGTTCCCATTTTGGGCATGTCATTATAGCTGACAATTTACGAGAATTTCAAGTATTTGCAAGAATTTGCAAGAATGTGGAAAACTAGCGAAAATGGCTGAACCGCAAGCTCACAACGCGCCACATTGTGACACATTGTGAGCTTGTAGAGCAGCTTTTTTGCTATATTTAAAATGGGGATTAAGTGGCCCTTGGCAGGTTTCTAGGCTGCATAATGAGACAAGAATACTGACTGATGATGTCCCATGCAAGTCAGTTTTTGTCAATGTATAAAAATGTGCCACTGCAACCATTAAGCTCTTTAAGTCAGTTAATTCAAGGCTTACAGTCAGTTTCGCATCCAGTACTCCTTTAAATCATGGACTCTATTTACTTAGTTTTGTCCAACAACTGGTAATTATCATAATAACTTCATCACTCTCAGTCTGACGGGCACACATGACCTCATCCCATGGACGAGTCAAACACAAAGATTGAAAAAATTCTTTTTAGCCTGCAGTTCAGTTATAATGATCGCATTTGACATTTTCCACGTTGCTTTCACAATTCCTTGCGGTCATGAAAGTGTTTTTGGTCTCTTAAAATTAATGTATTAACAATATTAACACAAACATTCAACGCGGACAGTCATGACATGAGGGGCAAAAATATGAAAAAAAAACAGCCTCACAAACTAACCATAACCCTCAACAAGGATGCAAAGTATTGTAATTCATCTTCAGTGATGAGAAAATAATGTTTTTAGTTTGGACATTTATCTTCACATGCGTGTGTGTGTGTGTGTGTGTGTGTGTGTGTGTGTGTGTGTGTGTGTGTGTGTGTGTGTTTGTGTGTGTGTGCGTGTGCGTGTGCGTGCGTGTGCGTGTGCGTGTGCGTGTGCGTGTGCGTGTGCCTACCTACAGTAAGCAATGGTAATCCTGAAGAGCAGTGATGAACAGAACCCCTCATCTAGTTATCCTGTGTGTGTGTGTGTGTGTGTAGAACTTGTACCAGAACAGGTTGCTGGGCCTGGCAGCGATGGCCTCCCCGACGCGGAGCAGCCAGAACCGGGGCCGCTGTAAGGACAGCGGGCCCAGCCTCGGCTACAGCCCCGAGAGCTACGCCCTCAGTGGTCTGAACCGGGAGCCCTTGCTGCTGGCCCTGCCGCGCTCCACCAGTGACACAGACCTGGTCTCCTCGGA
The DNA here is from genome assembly GCF_963280865.1 of Gymnoscopelus braueri. Taxonomy (NCBI): domain Eukaryota; kingdom Metazoa; phylum Chordata; class Actinopteri; order Myctophiformes; family Myctophidae; genus Gymnoscopelus; species Gymnoscopelus braueri. The sequence goes on from NC_137623.1 coordinate 38,420,187, forward strand.
CAGTCGATCCACCCTCACCGCCAGCTCCTCCCGCTACACCATCGGCCAATCGCAGGAGCTGCTGATCACGTGGGACATCAAGGAGGAGGTAGACTCCGGCGACTGGATCGGCATGTACCTTGTCGGTGAGTCAGGCCGGGTCTTATTCTGGTATCAGTTAAGAGCTCATGATGATAATAAATAATAAAACATGTAAAACATTTAATATGCATCAGAATTCATTAATAAAGCCAGCTGCCTGTAGCCGAGAAGCCTAATATTTACTTTGGCACGGCAGCCAAATCGGCTGCCTTGCTAAGTGGCCAGATGGGTGTGCCACGTGTGCATTTTCAGAGCATGTTTATTTTATTGATAAATCAATCAATTGTGTTCCGGCTTCGATTATACGGAACCAATGTAGTACATAAGTTCTTATTTATTGATATCACAATGAAAACACATTTTCCAAGGTTTTAAAGAAAGAAATATCAATTCATTTTTAATATTACAGTAATATGTACTAGTCCATACCAGGGAATGTCACTCAAAGTATTAGCAGACTTTGGGTTATGCGCTGTGTACACAGTATACATATGCTTAGTTACACTTTAGGAGCGAAGGCTGCTCCTTTGATCATGGCTGTGTGCAACAACCCGGTCAACTCATTTAACTGACATTGAGTATTAACTCGTTACCACAACCATGAGAAGTCCATGCTTATATTGTGTTTCAGGCAGCTAAGCTATTTGTGCAAATAACATGACGTTCATGAGAACATTGCGCTTGTGAATAAACGCTCTGTGCGAGCACTACAGCATGGACATGATACCCAAAGCGCTCCCCCGCTCATGAAATGTATTGAGTGGACACGGCTCCAAAATCAAAGTCCTTTATAACTGTAGCGATCCCATAGCCCATTATCATTATTTTAGGAAGGTGAAAATTATCGTGTTTCCCTAGAAACCCCCCATCATGTGTACTGTATGTAACAGTGGTTCCTCTCTCAACTCCTTAGATGAGATTCTGTCGGAGAACTTCCTGGACTACAAGAACCGAGGAGTCAACGGCTCTCACAGGGGACAGATCGTCTGGAAGGTCGAGGCGGGCTCCTACTTTCGAACGGACTGTAAGTACACGCCCACCCTTCTCAGTGAGAGCTAAAGGATTTGTTTATACATTCAATTGTAGTGTAAGGGTCTGTAAGCTAAAAGGATAACACAAAAGTCCTGGGGACTTGTTTTCCATTGTGGTCCTATGTGTTCAATACATCAACATAGCATACAGAATTAACACAATACTTCACAAAAAGTCCTGGGGACTTGTTTTCCATTGTGGTCCTATGTGTTCAATACATCAACATAGCATACAGAATTAACACAATACTTCACAAAAAGTCCTGGGGACTTGTTTTCCATTGTGGTCCTATGTGTTCAATACATCAACATAGCATACAGAATTAACACAATAATACATGTCATCAACAAATGCACAAACACTAGAGATAGGAAAATGACTTTGTGGTCTCCTGATAGATGTTTTTTCAGGCCAATTTTGAAAGAAACCAGTGTTACATATCCTTTAATGCAACTTGATCATACTACTGTGTCACACGAAAAGCATCAAAAGCAGCAGATCGATACGCTCGAAACGCGGCACGAAGTGATGCATTTTGAGCTTGTAGATCTGTAAAAAAAAATATTTGAGTCCTGAAAAGTTACCATTTTGGACATATGAGGTTTCCAACCGACAGAGACGATGCTAAGTGGGTTTTATGTTATTTAGATAGATAGTATGTTTACCTGCCTGGTAGTTTCTTTGTAGCACTGACTTGTTAGTGTGTCTGCTAAATGCCTAAATTGTACATTGTTGGAAACTCTGTGACATTCAGTTCTGGTCAAATAACACAGAGCTGATGCTTTAATTTAAAGTTAACCCAGTGTCCTTATTCTGGGCATGTCATAACAGGCGAAAATTCACCAAAAACATTGTGATGCGTCGTGAGCTTGTAGATCTGCTATACTTTCTGCAAATATATTTGGTGTAGAGGGAAAATAGGAGGGGACTCCAGTCAACAAAGTGTATTGGTTAAATAACTAATGTATGTCATCAGACAAAATGTGGTTTATTCTCATTCTTCTAACAGCTGGCCATGTTGTATATTCACCGTGGCTTTGCGATTGGGCGCTTGGAGAAATAGGGACAGGAAGGCAAGAGATATTGTGGTTGCAAAATGGGACATTCGTCAAACTGTGCCATTGCTGCGTTTAGGGAGGTGAGTTGTGAATTGGCTACAGGGAATTGAGTAAGGATGGAAGGTACAGATAAGAAAAGCGGGAGCGAGAGAAAGAGAGAGAGAGAGAGAGAGGGGGGAGGGGGGGCGAGTTTACAGTGCATCGATTTCCCCTCAAGCCATAACTCTCTGCAACGACAAGCAGCTGAGTGTCTATCTGACATCCGTTTGGAAGAATTTTTGTCACAGTGCTTGAAGTTGAAAGGTCAGAACGTCAGCCATCTCTGCAGTTTGGTGACCGTGGAGATATCTCTTCTGTACCGGCGGAAGACATCTATCTTTGCCTTGTTCAAGCTTTCCCCCAGTTTGTCAGCTTCTACGTGTCACTAGAGATCAGCCATGCGGTGGCCGAGGCTGCTATGAGTGCCATATGTGTTGTCGGAATCAAATCCAGGCGACATGCTAGTCTTTAGAGTTGTCGATACTGCCGATACTGCCTAAAAATACTGGTATCGGTATCGCGAGTATGTCAGTCTATGCCATTTCAATACCATGTAATTCATCACATGATGATATGTCATTTACAGTCATCAATTATTTTGTATTTATTAATGCTTCAGCTGATTGAACTACTGCACTGCTGTTCTATACTCTTACTGTACTATTTAAATGTATTGTACTAACTTGTAGCTGCACTACATTATCAGTGGTTCTCAAACGTTTTAATTTCAAGGACCCCCATAACTCTGAGAGTGTACGGGTCCATTTGGTTCCATTTGTAACACTCTCAGAGTTACAGACCTGTAAGGGTCCATTTGGAACCCCCTCAAATATCCCAGAGAGTCCCTGGACCCCACTTTGAGAGCCACTGTCCTAGATAATTTTTTTAATTACACACTGGTTACATTACATTCAAATTTGTCATTGTGAAGTGGGAGGAGTTTCTATGAATTGTGTGACTGTGCTGTCTAGAAGCTGCAGCAACAGCCTTGGCGCTAACTGACCCATCGCCCCGATATTATATAATAGCTGTCGGGCAGAAACCTTGCACATTATCTCCATATTTCATTGTTATGTTTTTTTCATGCACTACTCTGTGGTATGACAGTGCTGCGCAAAAGTAGCAAAAATAGTCTGCTTTTAGTTTGTTAAGTTAACAAGAAAAGTACTCAAAAGTTCGGAATTCTAAATGTACTTGAGTAAAATTACAAAAGTATTGGCATCGAAATGTACTTAAAGTACCAAAAGTAAAAGTACTCATTATGCAGAACGTCCCATTTCAAGTTTTCAAATGTATACAAATCTTTTGAAAATTGCAGAATATTTTCAAATGGCCTAAATGTATACGGTTGAAGTGGTTAATGTATGTTTTGTAATAATGTTTTATTCATATACCCACCTACCTACCTACCTAGTAATAATCAATCTGCAAAGTAACTAGTAACTTTAGTTTTCAAATAAATGTCGTGGAGTAAAAGTACAATATTTGGATCCGAGATGTATTGGAGTAGAAGTAAAAGTATTGGAAATTGGAAATACTCAAGTCAAGTACAAATACCGCTGAATTGTACTCAAGTACAGTACTTAAGTAAATGTACTTAGTTACTTTCCACTACTGTAAATAACCAACTAAAAGCAACAGTTTTGGTCATACAGGGTTTTCGCCCGACAACGACAATGTTCAGTCCCCTGTGAGGGGTAGTGAGGGAGGAAGAAAGGCAGGAAGTCCGAGAGACTGCAAGAGAGGGATAAATAGAAGTAGACAGAGAGAGAGAGATATTGTGGTCGCAAAATGGGACTTTCATCGAACTGTGCCATGGCTGTGTTTAGAGGAGGTGAATTGTGAATTGGCTACAGGGAATTGAGTAAGGAATGGACTGTACAGATAAGAAGAGAGGGATTGAGAGAGAGAAAGAGAGAGAGAGAGAGGGCGAGGTTGCAGCGCATTGATTTTCCCTCAAGCCATACATCTCAGCAACGAGGTTGACAACCAGCCGAGTGTCTATCTGTTCTTGTCATCTATCTGCGTATGTGTGTGCTACTGTGCTGGGGTGGAAAGTAACTTGCAACTCAGGTCCGTTTTACTAAGAATAGAGGGTTTAAGTGGTCAGCCACTTAAACCCCATATGGTTGACCGGAGCTCTATACTAGTAGCCTTTTCTGTTATTGCTGTTGCAACGCATGTCGATCTGCTGTTTTCTGTGAAAGCTTTCCCCACAATATGGATGCTGTGGTTTAAAGTGGTTAAAGTGGATCCTTTTGAGCTATTGGGCTGGACAAGATAGCAGGTTGACCTGTCATGTTTTTGTGTAGTTCTGGAGTGCAGAGGGTTTTGTAGTTTGAACCTGAGCCAAGAGCCAGGGTGTTTGAACACCTTGGCCAATGGCCAACTGACCTGCAGTCACCCTCCATATCTACCTGTGGAGACTGCTCTCCAAGGCCCAGGGTTTCAACTCTATTCTGAATTGTCCAGATTCCCTAGTCCAGTGGTGGATCTCAAACATTTTCATGTCAAGGACCCCCAAATTGTACGTATGTATTTGGCCGCGGACCCCCGTCAGAACACATTTTGTGCCAGGGATCCCATACAAGATTTGTGTTGGTAAAATGTTTAAAGACGGGGTGATTCCCCCCCCCCCCCCCCCCTAAAACATAATCATCAGGTATTATGGTTATACTAGGAGGAAGATTTTTTTCAAAAAAGTGTACAGAAATTGTTAAAATTATGTTTTATGTGGACACGCCTCCAGTTCATTAAGTATACCTGGTTCTCACCTTAGCACCTCCTCCACCACATTAGCACCACCCACCTGTCCTAGTCCCTCCTCCTCCTCATGCCCACACCTGTTGTGTTATGATAATGAGGGGGAGGGTATGTTTTTACTATGTCACTAAAGCGCTGTTTCTCTATTGGCACGTTTGACCCTCAAGGTTTCAGCCTCCAGGTAGAAACTCAAAATAGTCAGAGAAGACATAAAACATCATAAAAACACCACCAGGGGGCTTAATGAAGTTCTATCAACCTCATAGACACATGAAAAACAGAAAAAGTGCAAAACCATGGCACCACCTCTTTAAAAAAATAGTCAACATCAAGATTTTTCAAAGCATATTTTGTTCAACAGATTTTGATGCTATATTAACTAATTTAGCTGGAACCCCCTCAAGGACCCCTGGGGGTCCCTGGACCACACTTTGAGAACCACTGTTCTAGTCCACATTTGCGGCCCAGGATTCTATTTTGAGCCGCATCCCCATGGGTACAAAGTGTACAGTACAGTATGCAAAAATGTGGGATTCTCATAAACAATTGATCGCTGTTCCACCCAACAGCGACGAGTATGTCCAAAACCGTTACTTTTCAGGAAATGGAAAAAATAACCTGTGTTTCAATGGATCCAATGTAGTTATTATTTAGTCACCAGCACTTGTTAATACTTTTCATTAGTATAATATTTATACTAATGAACTTTAAACCTTTTCACTTTGCAAAATGTTCAAAATAGACAATCTAAAAGCTTGTAGTTTTGCTACTTCTGTGCAATACTGTAGTATGATGAAGTACGGTATTAATTTACACAAAAAACACAAAAAACAACAACAAAAAACAAAGATAAAAAGTTCAAATATGGAGATACAAGGTTTCTGTCAAGGATATGTTATAAACATTTTGGAAATCGTGTCTGCACCACTCCACAAATACAGAGACAAATACTGTTACTGTATCAACAGCATCCATGTAATTTAATATTCTATACTTTGGAGAAAGGTCTCCAAAAGCATGCTAGTTTGTTAACTTAGGTCAAAGAGATTAATCAAGAGTAGATCAAGATCCAAATCGAGCATTGAAAAGATCAAAGTTGAAGTAGACAATGGAGAGATGTAGAATGAGACATGAGACATGTTGTGTGGGCAGGATTTGAACTTCTAGGGGCATTGGTTTTAGTTTTCTTTGTTACTATTATATGGGCAGTGGTGGAAAGTATCTAAGTACATTTACTCAAGTACTGTACATAAGTACAATTTTGAGGTACTTTTACTTTACTGGAGTATTTCCAATTTTCAATACTTGTACTTCTACTTTTTACTCCACTACAATTATTTGAAAACTTTAGTTATTAGTTACTTTGTTGATTTTGATTATAAAAGATACATTAACCACTTCAGCCCTATACATACTTCCGCTGTTTGATAATAGCCGATCAACAAGCTCACAACGCTTGTGAGCTTGTAGATCTGCTATTTTGAAAAGATTTATATATTTTAGACATTTGAAAACTTGTGAAATGGGCCTTTCTGCAGAATGAGTACTTTCTACTTTTGGTACTGTAAGTACATTTTGATACCAATACTTTTGTACTTTTACTCAAGTACATTTTGAATCCCGGACTTTCACTTTTAACAGAGTATTTCTACATTTTAAGGATGCATTGATACTTTTACTTTACTTAAACAAATGTAGTACTTTTTCCACCACTGGATATGGGTATCCTGTGTGATAAACCAATTATTGCCCAGCAGTCGTCCTTGGTATCTAACCTTGGGCCTGATTGCATTAGGCCAAACATCAGCAACCATGAATGTGATAATGAGGTGCCTGCTGGCTCAGGGATTTTAGATATCGTAATATTGTGATGTGGCATAAGTGTTTTCTTTTCTTGCCTTTCCCTGGTATGTTCAAACATTAGCATAGTAGAGAAAATATCTAGTAGATCTGCTATTTTTGCTACAGTATTTTCGAGATATTGTTTTGGGATTTGTTTTTAAATAAATACATATAGCTTACAAACAATTTACAATTTAGGCATTTAGCTCTTAATCCAGTGCGATTTACAGTAAACAAGGTAAACAAGAGGTAATACATCAAATGCATAGAGATAGTAATCTAGGATCATAGGTAAACCAAGAACCTATCATCAGTCTAAAGTTAAACAGTATAATATAAAAAAAAACAATAATCTGTACATTGCAACTATACACAGTACACACTATAGGATATATAGTATAGGTATACAAATGAACCTGTCATCTGTCTACATAATATGCTATCTAAATTACATTTTAGCCTTTGCATAAGAGCTTCCCTGTGTTAGCTGATCTGTTTAGTGAGCGGGAGGGGTTGTAGTAGGGTTGGATCAGACTTTGAAGATATGGGGGCGCCATACCTTTGGTTGCTTTGTAGGCCAACATCAGTGTTTTGTACTCCGTGCGGGCAGTAACTGGGAGCCAATGGAGCCTAAGGGGGGAAAACGTGAACATTTTAGCTGGTTGAAGTTCAAGCTCGTGCTATGGCATTCTGGATAATTTAGAGGGGCTAGTGCACATGCCAGGAGGTCAGTAAGGAGCGAGTTACAGTTGGTAAGTTTTGATATGACTGATGTCTGGATAAGGAGCTGGGCTGACTCCTGGGTGAGGAAGAGTATGATCCTTCGAATGTTATAGAGTGTAAACAGGATCAAGTGACCACGTGCCTTGAATGAGTGCTGACTGTCCAGGTCAACGCCAAGGTTCTTGGCCGTTGGAACCGAAGTCACCAGGGCGTAGTCAATGGAAATAGTTAGATCCAGCGTGGGGCAGAACTTACTTGGGACGAAGAGAAGCTCGGTCTTGTCTGGGTTCAGCTTGAGGTGGTGAGAAGACATCCACTGTGAGATGTCAGCCAGTGATGTCAGCCAGACAGCCAGAGCGATGTGCTCTTCCATCTGAGTGGCAGAGAGGGGGAAGGATAGAAACAGTTGAGCAGTGATAAGATAGATTGTGAGCAGAGATGACAGCGCCAAGAGATATACTGTACATAAATACATACATACATAAATACATACATACGTAAATACATACAAACACGTACATGCATGTGAATGTTCTTGAACAGCAGAACTCTCTATTGCTTTTGGTAACTCGATGGCCTTTCCTCTAGCGCCACCATGAGGTGGCATTAGGTGCGCACATAATATCTCAAAATCTAATTGGCACATTGTTGGTACTTTTTTCCAAGTCAAAATGTCAGTGGGAGCCTTATACAGTATATTGTCTCTGTCAGGTGGAAACTTGATACGTCCAAAACTTTTACTTTTTAGGAAAATAGCAAAAGTAGCAGATCTACAAGCTCAAAAGTTTCAAGCTTGCGGATCTATTACTTTTGATACTTTTGTGTGACACTGTATGATCAAGTAGTACATTAATTTACTAAAAAACACAAAACTTTAGAATATGGATATATAAGCTTTCTTCCCGACAGCAATGATGAATTGAATACACAGGACCCCAATGGAAACAAGCCATATCGTTTTCTAGGGTATAATCCTCTTAGCAGACCTTGTATTGAGGTCTGCTAAGAGGATTTGCAAACTGCCAATAAAGTATTCAATCAATCAATCAATCAATCAATCAATGATATTCGGTAACTACTGTATACGTATATATAATAGTTTTCTTGTGTCTCATTTTTCCTCTCTCCCTCTCCTCCCTCTAGCTGAGACCAAGATCATCTTCAGGTACTACCATGGTGTAAGCGGAGCGCTGAGAGCCACCACGCCCACTGTCACTGTCAACTACACCTGTGCCCCTGTGAGTCTCTCTCACACACACACACACACACACACACACACACACTCAGTAACGCGTTGCATCCGCGACTCGTTGTGAGCTTGTAGGTCGGCTATTCTCGTTGTGCGGCTGGAGCACATCCTGAGCTAAGACATGTATCGATTATTAGTAAAACTATTGCCCAGCAGAATGAGAAACGTCTTTAAGTAGGCGGGAGGTAATACTGTCTGATGGGCCGCTTGTGGACCGCAGGTGCATTACTACCTCACCTCAGAGAGTGAGGAGAGCGGTCAGAATAGTCTAAGAGAGCAGGACACTAGAGGGAGCAGGGTCAGGAGCACGACTCAGTGCTTCAGTGTGTTTATTCCTAAACGGAGTTCATGTTCCTCCATACACACCTGATTTTAATTACACAGGGCTGCTCTGTTTCGAGTCTCATTCAAGACGAAGTCAGGACGGTTAATTACTCGTTTTAAACTTAACCCATTAAAACTGGAAAAGTCGTTTTAGATTTTAGCGTTGGCTGTTCAAAATAGCAGATCTACAGTTTGTGTTTAATTATTTTTTTGTATAATTTCGATTTTTTTTAACACAAATCTAGTATGGGGGGCCACTGGCACAAAATATTTTCAGATGGGGGGGGTCTGCAGACAAATACATGAACATTGCCCTAAGGGAAGATAAAGAAAGGTGGTCTGTTTGCTTAATGGATGCTTTCCATTTAAAAGCCTTTCTGACAGCACAATCTTTCCATCTCTGTGAAACTGTATTTTAAATACATGCTTGCTTTACAGAAAAGCACAAAACATTAGACTTATAACCTGAAAGCCAAACGCCACAGTTAAAAGCACAAAAATGTATCCATACAGGAGAATAGATTACATTTCCTTAGTGTTTAAAACATACACAGCAAAATCAGTTTTAAGTATTATTGCATCATTACCTGTACATTTTTTCACTCTCAGAGTTAATCACTTTCAACCTGCTATCCATATTGTGGGTATAGGCAAAAGTTTTCAAAAATATTCCCTAAATGTCCCACAATTTGCATAGGGTTTTAAGTGGTTAAACAGTAAACACTGTAGAACTAAATTCAGTAGCCTATATGTTTTATGTGATCAGATATGAGATTAATCATGATTACGTATTGATCATTTAAAAAATGAACCATTTGACTGTCATCTCTACTGGTTTGTGTAATAATACTGCTGTTTGACGAAGGCAGCCATGACCAAAGGATGTGGTTTGGGAGTCACAACCATGCTGTGTTCATTTGTATATTGATTGGTTTTTTTTACAATAGAGTTGTGGTGTATATTGAGGCTGTTGGCTCATTTACAAATGGAAGCATTTCATTTTGTGGCTTGTGTCAACCATAGTGTAGCTCCGCTGTGGAATGCTCCCTGAACTGGAATCCTCTGCCTCTTTATGCACACCTTACAGTGAGGTATAACCAGTGTTGTAGTGGTATTGTTTTAATGGGACGCTATTTTAAGGTGACTCTCCACCAAACAGTCTACTTCAGACTACTTCAGACTACAACAGACTGCAACAGACTGGTAGTCTGTTGGCAAAAGTTGGCATTTAGTTCAGCACAAGCAGTCGGCCGATGCGCACATTGTTGTGCTAATGCCTTAGAGCTGGCAGCAGCACTGGCCTGCAAGATCTTGCCAGTGTTGCCAGGTCTGCTTATTATAAGCGGCTTTGGGCTTGTTTTCCTGTAAAGTCGCTTGTAAATATCCATAGTTGCAGGTTGCTTTTGTTTGGGCTTGTTTCTGAAGTATCTTATCTAGTTCAAATGTGCGACGGGCAAATGTCTCTGGCTTATTTAGGCTTGCTTCTGGCGCCAGTAGCATACGAGAGGTCCATCTACGGAGACTTTACGCCCCTCTCCACCAGCCCAGGGCTAATGACGGGCTCTAGTCTGTCGGGACCGACCAAGCAGGTTCGGTTTCTCATCGACGGGTTGATAGAGGTCCCGACCCGTCGGAACGACGATATCCGACAACAATTCGTCGGGCAGGAGACGCTTTCCAACGCCTCCCAACACTGAGTCGGCCCGAAATCGGTGCGGTGGACAGCTGCCTTTAATGACGTCACGCGCACGTTGCACGTCTACACCTACAGTAGCAGGTCACACAATGGACCATTGATATGCTTCCAACAGGGTCATTCCTATGTTAATTTACGCTGTTGACACTCTGCAGCTTTTGTAAGCTTTGTGTGTGTGTGTCTGTGTCTGTGTCTGTGTCTGTGTCTGTCTGTGTGTGTGCGTGTGTGTGTGTGTGTGTGCGTGTGTGCGTGCGTGCGTGTGCTCCTGCTCAAAAGACTGACGGGATGCCGTGGTACTGCGTGCAATGAGCACTGCACCACTGGCTATAACAACCTCCATCACTGCAAACCTCACCTCTTCAGACTCCACACTTTCAACACCTTCAACACTTCCTTATTATGTCTGTGTCAGGCCATCCAATTTGTCGACTCTTTAGATACTGTAGATGCTAACTGTTCTTTTTTGGGCGGTGAAACCGCCCCTATAAGTGAGATTTGGAAAAATGTACATTCTCCTGCGCTGTGATCTGGGCCCAGGAAATTAGTAGAATTATCCTGCGCTGTGATTGGCCCATCACAGTCTATTCAGGACTGTGATTTGCCAGTGTCACATGACACATGTGCATAGCCCTATATAAGCAACCATAACTTGAAAAAAACCAAACATTGGTTTTTTTCAAGTTATGGTTTCGTCCATCATAAAGAGTGTTTCAATAAATGTATTTATCTTTTGTACATGATTGGTTGACTCCATTCAGTATTGTGATTAGCTAGCAAGACACCGCCCACTTCACACAGGGTGTGATTTTTTCTTTCTTTCTTTCTTTTCTCTTATAGATAGATGCTAGGTGTGTTGTTTACTTGTAGACAGATGCTAATTATGTTATTTAGATAGATGCCACAGGTGTGTTTACTTGTTAGACAGATGCTAATTATGTTATTTAGATATATGCCACGGTAGGTGTATTTATTTTTTAGACAGATGCTAATTGTGTTATTCAGAAAGATCCCAGGTTTGTCATCTACTCTTTATCGTAGTTGCTTACTTTGTACTGTAGCACATACGTGTTTTCTTGGCACTCCACCACTTAGGTTGAGAAAGGTTTGGCACATACTCTGGCACTTTGCAAGTCGCTCTGGATAATAAAAAAAACATTCTGTAAAGTCATAGAGCTTGGAAGAGTCATTTAATTTTTAAATGTCAGATCAGGAAACGTAATGGAGATGAGCCCTAACCAGAATCAATTCCTGTATGTCCTATATACTGGCGACAAAGTGCTTCTAAGATCTGAAGTTCTGAGAAGAACATGATGCCCAATAGCTTAAACGGTGTGTTTGTGTACTGCAAAGTCAGTGAGTAAATGGGGCTGGTGGGGATGCCAAAACAAAGAGAGTGCAGCTCGCATACAAATGTCTGGGTCTTTTCCTTTGCACTCCATGCCAGTGGGGTGAATATAAATGACAGTTGCCATAGGAACAAGCCTCTCTAAGTCTCTCTCTAGCCTCGATCTGATTCATTTTTAAACTGTGTCCCAGAGAGAAACAAAAAAATAGGTTGAATGGAAAAGAGGTGCTTCCCATGCTGCGAGGCAATGGGCCGAATTAAGTTGTGCAAACACTTTTCAACAAGTGTATTGTGTCTTGTTTTTTTTTCTGTACAACCTAGCCAAAGAGTACTGGTACTACTCGGAGCACAGCCTCCTGCAGCCCAACACTGCATGTCTCTTCACCTCCCAGGAGGCTATACAGAAGAAAATGAACTGACATCTGTATTACACACATAGTCCACCTGGAATAGAAACATCTCTCAGCCAAAGAGGAATCACCACCATGCCAAGGGCAATATCAGGCTTCTGGTCTCCAGCCAGGGCTACTCTGCAGAATACTGACCTGTGTCCCTGTGTCCTTTTGACTTTAAAACTGCTTTGACTGCACATCCTCCTTGTGTGGAGGTCTCTATCCACTCGGGTCGCTCACAGAGTGTGAAGTGGAGAGCGCTGCTCGGACCAGCGCTGGGCGATTAGGTTTCACCGGTTGCCGTCCAATTTTATGCTGCTGTGGGCCCCTGGAAAATGCTGATGGCTCCTGAACCTGATCTGTGCTCTTTTTTTTACCGGGGGACAATGGTTTAAAAATAACCCTCTTGACCTGAGCGAGAGAGAGAGAGAGAGATAGAGAGAAAGAGAGAGAGGGTGTACTGTAGGTTGGAGAGGAGTGTCAGTTAAGCTCTGAGATACACAGGAGAAGATACGCGAGGGCAGGAGAGGATGGAGCTGAGAACAAGAAGGACAGAGGGGTGACTGGAAGATCCTGGGACAGGTCGTCTTGGTCTTGTTTGTCGACTGACCTGGACAAGGGAGAGAGAGAGGACACTAAACCAAAGCCCTGGACGCAGGAGATTAAGCAGGACGGAGCCTAGCCGAGTGTGTGAGGGACAGAAAGGGTGTGTGTGTATCGTGGTGCGCGCGCGCGTGTGTGTGATGGACGGCATGTGTCTTCAGTTGGGGCTGCTGTCCCCCAGTCCAGAGAGGAGGAGCAGGAGGACACTGCTCAGCTGGATAGCCTGGGTAAACTTTAACGCTATACTCTCACCTCTCTCTTTTTTTCAGTCGGTCAGTCTGTCTTCCTTTCTTTCGTAACTTGTGGTCTTTATCTTTATTTCCATTGATCTCTTTTTTAGCAGTACACTAATATATATATTTCTGAAAACATTTGATGCGAGAAATAGGCAATGCAGTTACAGAAATTTGATCCACCGTGTTTGATGACTTTGTGGACCAACGTGACATCTGGGCGGGTCATGGTAGATACCCCAACGGCCCAAAAACCTTCCTCATAGCCGGATACAAGACGTTCATACACGCTGTCTAGAAGCTCCAGTGGTTTAACCCCGCCCCCCGAAGCAAATCGCGCTGTGAGCTTGGACAGCTATTCAGCTATATTTAAAATACTACCTTCTCCCAGTGTAGCATAGAATATGTAGGGCTTAAGTGGCTAATGTTCCTGTAAGTCGCCGTGGCAACCTACGCTAGTAGTTACAGTATGCCTGGCTGCTCCTGCGCTGGCTGATTCCAAGAAAGAGTAGTGGAGATAATTACATTCATCTCATTCTGAGCAATTAGGCATCACATAAATACATCACATAAACACTCTCAGACACACACACACACACACACACACACACACACACACACACACACACACACACACACACACACACACACACACACACACACACACACACACACACACACACACACACACACACACACACACACACGAGCGGTACTGTTTTGCTGCTGGTGGTGTTAGCCTTTTCCACTGTTGGCGCCGGCGGCCAGCAACTGCAATGCAGACAGCAAGGCTCATTATGTTTATTTGTCAAATGAACATACAGTATTAGTGAAGCTGCTAGCAAGATTGCCAGCAGTGAAAGTCACTTACTCCAAGCTTTCCTCAACTGTGTGGCAAAAAGGTCAGGTCAAAATAAGATAAAATATGTATTTCCCTTGTCTTCACCTGCCTCGTTGAAAGGAGAGAGGCCAGCCCACTCCAAAATGTACTTTTTCTTTATTGAGACAGACAGTAGACTTTTAAGAGAGAGAGGTCAGTGTGGTGATTTGCACTGTAAGATGAGGGGGAGACAGTGGAGGAGAGACAGACAATAGGGAAGCTGAGAAGGAGAGACATATTCAGAATCAACTTCATTGTTACATCACAGGTTTTGCTGATATAAAAGTGCGTGTGAAATTCTTAGTTGTACAAGCTCCCAAACATTTGCAGTTTCTAGGAACGGTTAAAGATTAGAAAAGGAAAAGAACCAAGGAAAACAAGTCAGATATGTCAAACGTTCCTAATATAAGACGAGCAATGTCAACATATACATAAGATACACGTTTGCATGTTTAAATAGCAGTTAAATGAGGCAGAAAGGCCCTTAGTGCAAGTGGAGAAACATTGTAGCAGGTAAAATAGCAGCAGAATAGTCTCTGTGCAGGTGAGACATCGGTCGCTCAGGAGCATATCGTCTCTGTTGGGCGGAAACCTCATATGTCCAAAACAGTTACTTTTCAGGACTCAAATTCAAAAATGGCAAAAGTAGCAGATCCACAAACTCAAAAACGCGTCGCTTCGCGCCGCGTTTCGAGCTTGCGGATATGCTACTTTTGATGCTTTTGCGAGACACTGTAGTATGATCAAGTAGTAGAGACACGAGAAAAAACACCAAAAGTTAGAATATGGAGATAAGAGGTTTCTGCCCGACAGCAACGATATGAAATATGTCAGCGTATGCGTGACAGTGCCAGTGCAGCAGCAGCAGCAGCAGCCACAGTCAACACTGTACATGTACACACACAAAAATAATCTGTGGCAGCATGGTGGTGACAGGGCTCAGTGCTTGTTCATCAGCCTGATGGCTGATAGGTGGAGACTGGCCCAAAGTCTGGTGGAATGGCTATCGCTGGGGCTGTCACGGTCGTGACATCTGTGTTGACTGATTCATTTCTGCATGTTTTCTGCTGTTTCTGTTTGCCTTTTAGGCTTTGTGTTCAATTGTATTAAAGAATTGCACAGGGAAATATTTTATACATATGAATGTCCACGATCAGCTCCTTGGTCTTGCGGACTTTGAGAGCGAGGTTGTTCTCCTGTTACCATAGTGTCACTGTCAGTGTGTCAGTTATCTGACCTCTTCCTTGTAGTAGGCAGACTCACCATCTTAGGCCGGCCAAACAATTATTTGCCATTACAATATTTGAGTGACTTTAAAGCAGTTGATCGGTGTGTGTCTCTGTCCCCAGCAATAGTTTAATGTGGGAACATCACAGACTTTATCTGGGATGTCGCACTGCAGTCTTTTTTTTTTGTTTAGCGTTCCTACACAATCTAACCAGTTTCATAAGTCCTAACTCCAGGTTTGCTGGTGATACATTGCACAGGGTCTGTCTGTCTGTCTGTCTGTCTGTCTATGTATCTATATATTATAACGCATGGGAGCCATGAAAATAATTGAAAAATCATCCCTCCTTCCTTGCTAATGCATTCTCCCAGCTACTGTATTGTAGAAATCTCCCCCCTTGCATCACTTCAGATTCCAGCATGCCACACAGTCTACTCATGAATTAAACATGCAGTATAATGTGTTGTGGGATGGTGTGTATTCACATTTTAGATGATTTGGGCGGCTCCTTACAGTACAGTATGTGTCACCTGTGTCAAAGAGAACGGTGCAGTGTGTATGTAAATATGGTATGATTATGGCTGTGTAGCATGGTGATAAGTGACCAATCTTTGATTGGTGGAGTGATGGCGGTGCCCTGATAAAGTGCAGTGGTGCACTTTATCCACAAGTAACTAGAAACTAAAGTTTTCAAATAATTGTAGTGGAGTAAAAGTACAATATTTGCCTCTGAGATGTAGTGGAGTAGAAGTAAAAGTATTGGAAATTGGAAATACTTTAAGTAAATAATAAGTAAAGTACAAATACCTCAAAATTGTACTTAAGTACAGTACTTGAGTACATGTACGTAGTTACTTTCCACCACTGATAAAGTGAATGCCTCTGTTTGTCTGTCTGACTTCGTCGTGTCTCCTTGTCCCTCTGACTCTCTCTCTATTAGTGTAAGACTGTCTCTCTTCTTAGTCTTTCCGTCTGTCTGTCTGTCTGTCTATCTGTCTCTATCTATCTATTACTATCTCTGAGACATCATGAATGCAGAAAGCATTAGATGCTGCTCATTGTCATAAATACTTTATGCTTTCAATCACTAGTTTAAAGTCTTCTTTCAATTACCACGATATAGGTTTTGGTAAATTATGTTCCCATTCATTTTAGAATTGACGTAGGATATGCATATAAGATTTCTACTGGTTCTACTGAGTGAGGACCCATCCTCTCACTGCCTTTCCAGCCAATAGCATTCGTTTCCGCTTGCATTTCGGGACCGGAAATTGGAAATTGGATTTGAATTAGCTGAAATAGTGGGTTCAAAACTGGTCTGTAGAAAGCAATAGGTCATGTGACGGCTCCCTTGGTCCGTATTGTTTTAACAGTCTATGTGACAAAGACACGTTTTCATTGTGGGGTAAAAGTAAGATTAGTGACCCAGTCATCAAATATACTGTAATAGAGTACCGAAGTCCTGACGTCACTCCCTGGGACCGAGGGGTAGTGGGACTCCCAATACCCTTGGGTCACAGCGTAATCTTTTTTTATTGGAATCCCCATTGGCAAATCTTAGATTGCATCATATAAAAACCAAAATAAACAAACCATGGCGATTTTGTCAGGTATACGTGACTCTGTGTCGTTTATGACACAGAGTCACTGAATACACTCACTGAATACACTGTATTGAGTTACATTTGTGTCTGTGTTTGGAGAAAAAAAATTATGTTCTTACTCTTTGGATGAATTAGTACTTTTTCACCGTCAGTCGATGCTTCATATCCATATGAGTAAAATCTCCAGGGTGATTTGTTTATTTCTGGAACATAGTTCTTGTATGACGTGATCTAATATTTGCCTATGGGAAATCCTATAAAATAAATGATGCCGTGACCCAGGGGGATTGCGCCCTTCTGGTGGCAGTGATGTCAGACTTCGGTGTTCCATATACAGTACACCCATGTGTTAATGACAAGTTGTGCTTTGTTCGCAAATTGTTTATTTTAAAATAGTCATACAACAATAGATTATGCCAGATGGTTAGGCAGTCTACAATGTGAGCTATGCTCACGGCCATTTGGCTCAGTCGTGCTGTTTGATATGTTATCAAATCACGGCCATTTGATGCAGTGCTAGAGGGGGTTGCCATGGAGGGATATTCTATCCAAATCCAGTTCCGTGGGGAACACAAATGTGGAATGTGATTGTACATGTGAAGTCCTGGAAACACTGGGAACTGGAGATGAAGTTGTCTCTCTCCTCTTAACCACTCTTGGTTGGGGAACCTCTCCCTCCACCTCCTCCTCCTCCTCCTCCTCCTCCTCTCTCTCCTTCTACCATCTGCTCCTCCTCTTCCTGGCCGTGAAATCAATGGAGGGCTAATGATGGCACGGTATTGATCCCACTGTGTGTGCTGTCAGGCCGGCTGAAAATTTACTTTTAAATAGCATACTGCATACGGCATACTGCAAAATAAATACATGAATACCTACGTAAATAAAATAAATAAAACTAGAAAAAGTGCTCCTCGGAGCACAGGTCTCCCCCAGGTCAGGTAGGTTATTGTGGCCTTGCTGGTGGCACTATAACAGGCCAATGTGAAAAGGATGGCATTTATTCCTCGGCCTAGTGGGAATGTACATGCAAAGTTTCACGGCAATCGCATCATGATTTGAAGCATTTATTCAAAACGAGCCACTCTTGCAAACTTTAGATGGCAATCTTAGCCAATCAGGATGGAATATGAAAAATCAGACAGATCCGTCTTGATCACATGACTGTAGAGATACTGTGTACCGATTTGCGTGATGTTTGGACAAAATGTGTAGGAGTAATATTTTTTTTAAAATCGCAAATGTCGGCCTCCTGGTAATAAATAATAATACATCAAAAATATAAAATAGCTCAGATAAAACAAGAGGTTTAACTTTGCCACACGGAGCGTATTTCAAATAATGTCAGTTGTTAGACATCTATGAATCTATGCTGTGTCATCTTTCATCATATCCAGTCTTGGCTGAGACAGCATTCAGTCACCAGACCAATAGCTGCCCACTGGCGGCATACCCGGGCAGCCCTTTAGTATTTGCCGGCAGATTGCTATCTTTTTGTTCATCAGTTGTATAGCCACTGTTGGCCATAAACGAACACAAACAAAGCTGATTCAGACAATATAGAACATCACCAAACCCAGTACTGTTTTTTTCTTATTTTGAATTATCAATTTCTAATCACTGGAGGAATTATTTCTTGTCCACCTTTGGAGTTACACCATGGCATACTGCAAAATAAATACATGAATACCTACGTAAATAAAATAAATAAAACTAGAAAAAGTGCTCCTCGGAGCACAGGTCTCCCCCAGGTCAGGTAGGTTATTGTGGCCTTGCTGGTGGCACTATAACAGGCCAATGTGAAAAGGATGGCATTTATTCCTCGGCCTAGTGGGAATGTACATGCAAAGTTTCACGGCAATCGCATCATGATTTGAAGCATTTATTCAAAACGAGCCACTCTTGCAAACTTTAGATGGCAATCTTAGCCAATCAGGATGGAATATGAAAAATCAGACAGATCCGTCTTGATCACATGACTGTAGAGATACTGTGTACCGATTTGCGTGATGTTTGGACAAAATGTGTAGGAGTAATATTTTTTTTAAAATCGCAAATGTCGGCCTCCTGGTAATAAATAATAATACATCAAAAATATAAAATAGCTCAGATAAAACAAGAGGTTTAACTTTGCCACACGGAGCGTATTTCAAATAATGTCAGTTGTTAGACATCTATGAATCTATGCTGTGTCATCTTTCATCATATCCAGTCTTGGCTGAGACAGCATTCAGTCACCAGACCAATAGCTGCCCACTGGCGGCATACCCGGGCAGCCCTTTAGTATTTGCCGGCAGATTGCTATCTTTTTGTTCATCAGTTGTATAGCCACTGTTGGCCATAAACGAACACAAACAAAGCTGATTCAGACAATATAGAACATCACCAAACCCAGTACTGTTTTTTTCTTTTTATAAAAATGTCAACTTCCGGATCCAGTCCGTGCTTTCTTCCTAATAAAAAAAGCAAAATCAACAGGAAGTTAACATAAAAAATAAAAAAAACTAACAGTACTGGGTTTGGTGATGTTCTATATTGTCTGAATCAACTTTGTTTGCGTTCGTTTATGTGCTAAAAGAGTGACTCTGAAAGCTGTTGTGTAAGTCAATGAGGAGTATATTTTGAATTATCAATTTCTAATCACTGGAGGAATTATTTCTTGTCCACCTTTGGAGTTACACCATGGCAAGGTAACTACACAACACAAACCTCTACCAAAGTGGTCTTGCCCTTTAAAGCCAGTGGATCACCGACAGGCCACTATATATATATATATATATATATACTGGCTGTGAATGCCTAACACTTGGTGGCATTGAACAAGTGCAAGCAGCAGCAGCTGGACCATTTTTGCTCATGTTGATGCCTGTGGGCCACAGTGGGGAGGGGGGGATAATGACTAGCAGTGTGACATAGCGACCAGCGGTGTGCCACAAATCACAGCATATGTTTTCAGAAGCTCTAGTGAAACTGTAGATGGCCACTAATATGTCATTACATCAGACTGTACAGGTGGTACAATTGATCACAACACTGTTGTTGTAAATTAATGCTGATAGTAATTTTAGCAGGTTATTTCAATAGTAGTCAAAGCAAAGATACTGTACACTCCTGTGTGCTAGTTTGAGTGAATGCATCAGACTAGTTTAAAAACCCTAGTGACTTGTAGTTCACTTTAACTACATTTGGATGGCTTAGCTCAGGGGTGGGCAACTTTGTAGATGGTGAGGGCCACAAAATGTCCTCAATCACTCTGGGGGGCCGCATTGTTTATCGGCAGGGACGCGGAACGCGGAAGGAGGCGCGGCGAGAAGCCGCGCCTCCGACCAAGTGGAGCTTACTATGTAACCCTGCTCAGGTTGTGTGTGTGTGTGTGTGTGTGTGTGTCTGTCTGTCTGCGATTCTGTCTGTGTTCATGCTCTCATTGGCTCAAGCCCCCATGTGACTCACATGCGTGCACTGCCTGTAAGCAGCCTCCAGAGTGCGCCAGAGTGCAGGAATTTAGACAATGCACACCAGCCTGCGCACACACACACACACACACACACACACACACACACACACACACACACACACACACACACACACACACACACACACACACACACACACAGTCAATGTTCTCTCCCCATCACGGTGAAATAACACGGATTACAAGTCCGTAAATACACAATATTTTCGAGCTGCGTTCGCTTCCAGCGTTCGCGCGTCTTACTTGTAGTTAATGAGGCTTCTATTAAAATGAACGAGAGCGCGCTCTACTGATGGACTGTTATAATTAAAATGGTTCATGGAAAGTTGCATGTTTGGAACAGTTGAAGGCAATAGTTCACCATTTCGGATATGTTTAGATTACTTTGTTTTTCTTTGTGATAAAAAAAAAAAACCTTTTTTTTTTTTGGCCTGGGGCCGCATTGAGTGACGGTGCGGGCCGCCAGTTGCCCATCCCTGCTGTACGTTCCATTTACAGTAGCCCATATGTCTTTTTTTTGTGCTATTTTAGTTGTCTTGCACATTGGAAATGGTATGCAAGTATGTATTATTGATTTTATTTTCTGTATGTCTCTGCTACCCCTATAATGTGCACAATTATATGTTAATGTATTATGCATTTTTGTCAATACAAATATCAATCAATCAAAGCTAACCAACTAGCAACCCATAATATAAGGTTATATAAATTGGGGTACAGCTACAGTATCATAGAGAGTAATTTATTTTGTGGATATAATAATGATTCTCTGACCCAGGAATGTGCCAGTGTCGAGATCCATCCTGATACGAAACAGGACATTCAGGAACACCATGCAATCATAAAATAACATTTGGATAATATATTTCGATCACACAACTAACTACTACTGTAGCAAACCAACTATAAGGTCAAGACAGACATAGATTGTAGTGAGTTATTGAGCTCTTCGAGGTAAATTCCTTTTCATCAAAAGGACCCAAGGGAGTGGCTTGTTTTTCTTCCTGACATCTATTTTCCCTCTCTCTCTCTCTCTCTCTCTCTCTCTCTCTCTCTCTCTCTCTCTCTCTCTCTCTCTCTCTCTCTCTCTCTCTCTCTCTATCTCTCCCCCCTCCAGGTATTGAAGCCAGTAGTAAGTCCTGAGGTGAACCAGGGACTGGGCAACAGAAGGCTCATCAACTTCTCCCTGGCTGGTAGGCTCCCATATTTAATGTTATGTTGTTTTATCTTATATTGTTTTGTTTTGTTTGTTTGTTTGTTTGTTCATTCTTAATTTTTTTCTCTCGTACTCTGTCCCTCTATCTGTCCCTCTCACTCACTCACTCACTCACTCACTCACTCACTCACTCACTCACTCACTCACTCACTCACTCACTCACTTCCTTCCTTCCTTCCTTCCTTCCTTCCTTCCTTCCTTCCTTCCTTCCTTCCTTCCTTCCTTCCTTCCTTCCTTCCTTCCTTCCTTCCTTCCTTCCTTCCTTCTCAGTGGTCCATTGATGGTGCAGTCAGGGCTCAGTATATCATGTAAATAATACATCTTCCCAGGGTACCTGCTACTTTGTTAGGGTTAGGGTCAAAATATGTGGCAACCAACTTTTGGCTCAAGGACCAATGGTTATCCTCTCATTGACCTCTGCTCTCTTCCAAAACAAAAAGCACATGTTCCTCCTCACCATCTTAGTTGCTCTTCTCCTTTGCTTGCTTCTCGGCCTTCTGCCACACCTCCAGCCTTTTGTTCTATCTCTGATTTCCTCTGCCTTCCTGCTTTTCCTGACTTTGCAAACCGACAGTTCCCCATGTTTGCCACTCACCATGTCACTCACTGAATAACCCATCAATAAAGGCATAAAAGCCAACAAATACATCTTAAAAGAAAAGATTCCCATGGGGACGAATGGACTAAACGGATTAGGGACATCACACAGAGCTCAGTGGCAACGAGGCGTTAGTCTTTCTGTTTGGTATTTGATACAGCGGTATTGCCTGCCTGTTGGCAACAGTGTCAGCAGTTCATTCAGCAGCCTGATAACCTGGCCTTGGATGCTGTTCCTTAGTATTTCTGTTTGGTTTCTTTGCTATTGCCTGTGGCATCAGCATGAACAGGTTGTGGCTGGGGTGGTGAGTGTCCTTGATGATCCTCAGCCTTGGCCGGGGGCTATGCACCGCTTGTTGAAAATGTCCTGGCGGAGGGAGGGAAGCTCACATCTCATGATGTGCTTGGCCATCCGCACCACTCTGAGGTCGAGGGGCGGTGCAGAATCGATATCGACCAAACTCGTTTTAGGGTGAGGGCCACAGTGCACGAAAGGTGACTTGATGAGGGACACAACCAGTCGCGTGGACGGCCGCGCATGTCTGCATTCACTTACACAGCTGTCACTTGGCTTTGTTTGTTGTCTCAGTTACTGCTACCATTATATTACTTTACAAATTCTGTTTATTTACTTTCATTATTGGTTATTAGACTACTGGAAATAATTATGATAGAGGTGAAACAAACAATGCAATTGCCCCTAAAAACCCTTTGAAAATAGAACAATTCAATTTCAAAATGAAATTTAGTAAGTTAAACTTTGTAAAACAAATATATAACTAGCGGGGGGGGAGGGGGGTTGGAAATGGCTACACAACTTTTTGTTGTTGTAGTGTCTGTCATAGGCACCATCTCCACATACTGATGGTGTTGTTGTAGAACGTTCCGAGGATGCAGGGGGCTCACACTGGATTTCATGGCGTTGTTGAGCCTTTTGCTGTCGATGTAGATGGGGGGGGGGGGGGGTAATCACTTCTCAGCTTCCTGTAGTCGACGAATATATCGTTGGTGTTTTTTCGTAAATTAACGCCCTACTTGATCATACTTCAGCGTCACGCTTTGCACCGCGTTTCGAGCCGCGTTTCGAGCTGCGTTTCGAGATTGTATATCTGCTACTTTTGCTATTTGCAAAAAATAACAGTTTTGGACAAAAACTGTCTCTGTTGGGTTTCCACCCAACAGAGACGATATCCTTGGTCTTCTTGCTGTCGAGTGCAGTGCAGAGTTGTTCTAATGGCACCATATGTCAGTGAATGGCCGTGTCCCTTTAGGCCTCCTCATTGTTGATGACGATCAGGGCCCTTGCATGCCGTGTTGTGAGCAGTACTTGCCGATGACGTTGGAGCTGTGTGGAGCCAAGCAGTGGAGTGTGTACAGTGAGTAGAGGACGAGAGGACGGATGTCACAGCACTTGCAGGCTTTGTACACGCCAGACTCTGAGATCTTTAATGCACGTCGCAGCTGACGTGTGTGCAGCAGACTAGAGCCTTCAAGCAGGTTTTGTTCAGTGTGTTCCAGGAGTTCTTTGTAATTTACTTTCTTGGTGCAATGGTTATCTTTTTTCTATGTCAGTCAGCGGTTTCCTCTATTTCCCAGAATTATGATCAAGAACACAATTTCATGTTCAATTGTATTCTTCCTATCACATGCCGTTGTGACTACTGCAGGAATATCCAATGATGTCACTATGAGTGGGTTTCTCTTAGCCTGGTAAACCATCCCGGTCGTCTGTCAATCACAGGGCCCTGAGCGCAGACGCTGATTGGCTATTCCACTTTTTGGTTTCTGCAAAACACCCACCCAGCACTTGGGGCCAGACCGGTCTGCAGAAGACACATGATAATGTGAATTCACGTAGCCGGGATGGTTTACCAGGCTAAGTTTCTCCTACATATATGTGGAAAAATACAAAAATACAATTTAGACCTGACCTCTACGCAGTTTTTATATAGCTTAGTGTACATGCATGTCAGGGTGGAATTTCCCTTCAATAATGTTGCATTTACAGTATGTCATCCTTCTGCTCTCCTCTTGGCTCTTGCCCCATGTTTTCATAACAGACAGCCACCCACCCACTGTGATCTCTCAAGTGATCAACTTGCTGTTGCTTGCTGCTATAGTCTTGGAACGAAAAACTATGTTGTGTGTATCATGTTGTGTAATTAACTGTGAATTTCCCGCTGCCCCTCCGAATAATTCCACTCCTATCCAACGCCTGCGTCTCTTCCCCTCCGTCAACCTTTCCGTCTCCTCTCTGTCGTCTTTATGATCGTTCTGTACCTGAGGCCGAGTTGTAATTATAAATGACTTACAGTTCAGCTTGACAGCTACTCTTGCACACTATCATTTTACTTTACATTATTTATTCCATCCATCTCGACTTGCCATTGATCAGACCCACGTGGGCCCTGTGGGATCACATCCAACCGGTACACTCGGTCCATCTCAGTTGTCCTACGCTGTCTTCATACATAGAGAGAGACTAGAACACTGTCTTCCATGGACTCATTTACCCATCTACACAATCAAATCCGTAGTCTTATACACTCATCAGTGTAAAATAAGAATACAGATTTTACTGTGTAGATATTTTACACTGGGTTAGGAGTGTACAAATGGAACCCATAATCCAGATACTGTAGCATACTCATAAATTTTTCAGAACTTCTTTAATGTGTGCCTACAGTATTGCCTTCATGTATTTTTCATTCCAAACCACTTCCATGAGCCGGAGAAAGTTGAGTTATTTGGTTGCGTGCTCCTCTTGGCTGGCACAATTCTTTTTCGAAATGTTCATATTCCTTTTTGCGTGCGTGCGTGCGTGCGTGCGTGCGTGTGTGCGTGCGTGCGTGCGTGCGTGCGTGCGTGCGTGCGTGCGTGCGTGCGTGCGTGCGTGCGTGCGTGCGTGCGTGCGTGCGTGCGGTGTTTTCCTGGGCATGCGTGTGCACATCAACCAGAAGGCACACACACACAGAAATACCGTATGCAGTATACAGTATGTCCCCAACATGCGTGCATGTCTGTCAAAGAGAGAGACAGAGAGAGACATTAAGACAGACATTAAGACAGACAGACAGACAGACAGGCATTAAGACAGACAGACAGACAGACATTAAGACAGACATTAAGACATTAAGACATTAAGACAGACATACAGACAGACAGACAGACAGACAGACAGACAGACAGACAGACAGACAGACAGACAGACAGACAGACAGACAGACAGACAGACAGACAGACAGACAGACAGACAGAGGACTAAATAATAATAATGTGACATTAAGGACATGGTAAATATGACATCTTAACTTGGACACTGGTTTTAAATAATTTGATGTGATCAAATCTGGTTTGTAGAGTGTGCGTAACAGATATCTTATCATTCTTGTGATGTTGAATGACTGTTGCAGGCCTCCAGGCGGTGGGGCTGAAGAAGGGGATGTTCTTCAACCCTGACCCCTACCTGAAGCTCTCCATCCAACCTGGGAAACACAGCACCTTCCCCTCCCTGGCCCACCACGGCCAAGAGAGACGCTCTGGCATCGCCTGCAACACCATCAACCCACAGTGGAGCAGAGAGGTGGGGAACAACAC
>NC_137623.1:38451157-38506157 GCF_963280865.1 Gymnoscopelus braueri
TTCAATCAGCAGGACTTATTGGGTCCGAGAGAGGCAGGATAATGGATCGATCTTATCCACGGAAACCATGTCTGCTTCATGAAATTAGAGATCAACCCATTGATTTTCACATGTAAGCCCCCTACCTACACCCCGCTGTCTCGTCTATGGGAAGATAATTGCTTTCATGCCCCTTTTTTGTATTTCCGTCCTGTTGCATCTTCTCCTCTCCTCCATTATCCTACCTTTCTCTTAGATGTGTGTGTGTGTGCGTGCGTGTGTGTGTGCGTGTGCGTGTGCGTGTGCGTGTGCGCGCGCGAGTCTGTGTTAACTCCAATGCAAATGGTATATTATGATGACTTGTTCTATAGATGTGTGGGCTGCATAAAATGTCCTGTAAAATGATCTCTTGAAAGGAGTGGGAACACTGATTCTCTTTCTGTCACATCACACAAAGCATGATGGGTAACATTCTTAGGCTGCTGATTTGAGGTCTAGGCTTATCGTGACTGTCGGGCAAAAACATTATTTATACTGATTTATACTACAGTATGTGTGCCGGCGTCAGAGCGTGATGTGTTGAGAGGTTGTAGTCGACCAGCTATTTTTGGTGGGAGACACAATGCACAACAAAGTATAAAATCAGGCTTTTTATGTCCAAAAGTTGTACGTCCGTTTTAGTTTTAAGGAACCGGGAAAAAAAAGAGGCTGTGTTTCAATGTCCAATATTGTTATTTAATCACAAGCTCTTGTTATTAGTTTGCATTGGTTGCATTATTTATAAAAACCCCACAGACAGACTTAACCACTTTCAACCTGGCACCCCTAAAACCCCAACGCACTTGACATTATTAAAACATTTTACCAAGGAAGAATGTCCCATCAACATGGTTTTCATAACCCACACTGCCACTCTCCTCTATACATTCATATAATCTTATCAGAAGACACAGGCAAAAACACAAAGACCACACATTTCTAGCACCAGTCACATCTCGGGAACAATTCAAGGAAAGAGTTCACACAGCTCGTAGCCACGTTTTTTTTTTTTTTACCAACGTTTCGAGACCCAATATAGGTCTTCTTCAGGGTACGACAGAGATTGGGACAAAGGTGAACTCACCAGGGAGTGCCCTATATCTGGACAACACCCAAAGTGGTTACACGTCGGAACAATGACATTTCTGAGTAGCCTAGCTTGTCCTAAATAATGTTGCACACCTGGGTGACACATATAGTGAATGTGTCATAACAAATAAAGGCCATGGGGGAAAGAAGTCAAAAATAGCCTAAGGTTCAAAGGAGTAGGCAGAGCGAAGCCATTGGTGAATCTGGGCCACTGCCTCTTTCTTACATCACTCCCTCTCTCATCATAAACACACATAAAAGAGGAGGATCGGTTTATCTGAGGAGGATCGGTTGTTTACCGCCCAGCATTTCTCCCCTCCATTCTCCCCTTTCCTCTCTGTGTTACATCAGCAACTATCAGGAGTCTCCAGTGTCCTCTCAGATAGAAACGCTTTTCCTCTAAAAGCATTTAGCCGAGTCAAGCCCTCCCCTCCCCGTGCTATTGCACTGCAAAAAAGGAGAGACCCATCTTGCGATGGGACCGCATCAGGTGGGATGCCAAATCACTGTGTATGGCCTTCTAATTTCAAGGACCCCGACAGTTTGGTATGAATTAGGCCCATGGACCCCCATAACTGTGACAAATGGAACCAAATGGACCCGTTACGGGTCCATTTGGTTTCATTTGTACACTGTCAGAGTTACACACCTCTCCATTTGGTTAACTACCTGGACCCCCTGGAACACCCTCAAGGACCCCTGGGGGTCCCCGGACCCCACTTTGAGGACCAGCAATGGTGTATGGAACACATGTCAGGATAGAAGTGCGTTTGGTGAACCAAGTGAACTGCGTCAGATGTCTTCTATATGCCTAACGATCCCTGCACGGTCAACGTTTAACCTATAGTAGTATTGACATACAGTATTGTGTTTAGCTGGTCTCGAAAATAGTTTTTTTTAGCATGTTGTAGCAATGCTAATGGAAACAATGGTATCTGCTTCTAGCCATGTGTCTGTTAGCAAATCTTCTCTTCTGGGGGGTCCTTGGCACAAAACATTTTCAGATGGGGGTCCGGTCCGCGGCCAAATGCCTATCATTTTGGAGGTCCTTGACACAAAAAAGTTTGAGAACCACTGATTTAGAAGGCATTTGTAGAATCGGCCTCGGGTCTTAATGGGTTAAAGTGAATTAGGAGATAGCAGTGGAACAATTCCCACGCCTAATCTCTGATGACAAATGAATGCACCATACGGTGGAATGCTCTGGCCTGTGCTCATTACCTCTGGGTGGAGAACCACCACAGCATTTTACTGAAATCATTATTAATTACCACAGTCGCCGAGGGAGAATGGGATAGCTATGAGACATATTCATACCTATAGTTTAACTTAGACATAATGAGACATAAATACACTATAATGGTATAGCATGATTTAGCCACTTGAAATTGAAATTATGTTTGTTTGTTTTTTATTCTTAGGGGAAAAGTGTGTGTGTGACTGTGCACACACATGCCCGGGGGAAAGGCTTTTAACCACTTGAACACCAGCATGCCTATTCTAGTGGTGGGAACCTTTGCCAAAACTAGCAGACCTACAAGCTAGCAAGCTTGTAGATCAGCTATTGTTGGCGAAGAGATGTGTAAACATCCAAGTACAGTCCAAGTACAGATGTAACTCAGGTCCGTTTTTAACCACTTAAACTTTAAGTGCTTAAAAGATGCTGACACTAGCCTAAACGCCTCAGACACGTGGTTCCTGGGCTGAGCCCATGATTCAATAGGGGCCATGTTGAGTTGGCAGCGCTGTCATGTATTTCTATGGTAAAGACGCGCTGGTGCACTCCTCTTCTCAACGGCCCAGCAACGCGATTCAGCACTCTCGACGCCCTGCGTTTTTTTTGGGGCGCAGCGCCCTGGGCGCTTCAAGCGAGAAACAGTTAAACTTTTGGAAAGGAGTGCTGGTCATTTGATCCTCCTGATTGTGTATGACATCCTGGTAATTTACGACCCGACGCTGAATCGTTACCACAACCATGAGAAGTCCATGATTAGTTTGTTTCAGCTAAGCTATTTGTGCAAATTAGACAGATGACAAGACATTCAGGCAGCTCAACGGTTGAACGAAAGTTGCGGGTGTCAATAAACGCTGCGTGCGAGCGCTATGGACAACCTCTTTGTGTGGACACGACCCCTTATGCGGAACCATGTTTCGCCTTCTCACAATACTGTAGACGTGAGAAAAGGGTATCTGTGCAATGCCTGTAGTTTTTGTTGTAACCCAAAGCTGAAAGCACATGCAGCAGTGACTGTGACTGCCCGATCACGTCTTGACGCATTTGGTCCTTTTTGTCTGGGCGTGTAGTCAGATTTTTTTAAACTTTAGGAGTGACAAGGAGTGACAAGATCAGAAATGACTACATTAGAGAAGGTATGGACATGTGCAGAGGAGGGGGGGTGCATTGGGAAAAGGATGCTGAAGATGGAGCTGCCAGGCAAGAGGAGAAAAGGAAGGTCAAAGAGGAGGTTTATGGATGCGGAGAGGACATGCAGGTGGCTGGACTAACCAAGGCACTTTAGTAGAAAAAGTGATCGATAAATGCAGTCTTATTATTCCATATCATCATAAACCGTGTCAATGGAGATCCTAAGAAACACTGTCATATGTAAGGATAGGAACATTCTAAGGCTGGTTAACCCTATGCTGGTGTTCTCTGTCGTTTTCCTGATCATTATTATGTATCTAAATATTTAAGTCTCCTAAGGCTTACTAGACCATCTCCTGTTTTCGCTCTACTATATACTGACGCATGAGCTTGTAGATCTGCTATTTTAGCTGAATGTTTGATGGGGCTGGGACAGTAATTTTGTGATGCAGGTTCTCTCTATGCTCAAAGAGTGAACTGTAAGTGTACACTTGGCACGTCCGCCCGCAATCTGCACAGTTCGCTCTCTGATGGAGTAACGGCAGCGGTGACGTCACGCACGCCGCGCATCATCAGGCATAACGATTGACTGGAAAGACGCGACCTGTGTTTATAAATGACGTTTCCTCTAAATGCATCTGTGTCACTTTAGATTTCTTTGGCTATTCAAAAATAGCAGATATACAAGCTCATAGCGCGGCACCGAGTGCCACGCTATGAGCTTGTAGATCTGCTATTTTTGAAAAATCTTGAACAAATATTTTCCCGATTTTTTTCAAGAAACTGTTAGGATTTAGAAAACATTTTTAAGAATCGCCTCAGGTCTTAATGGGTTAAAAGGCAAATCAGATCCCAAGTCAGTAGGCACCACCCCCGTCCTCTCATCATCTGCCCCTCCTCTCTCCCGTCCTCTCCTCTCCTCATATGCCCTTTTATTTCCTATCCTCACCCCCTTCCTCCCCTCTCTGTATCACCCCTCTTTTCTGTCCTCCTCTCCTCATCATCACCCCAGTCCCCTCTCCTCTTCTCTTACATCTCTTCTCCTCCCCTCATCTGCCCTTTCCTCATCACCCCTCCCTTCTCCTCTCCTCTCTTCTCTCTTTCCTCAACATCACTGTCTCCAGGCAGTCTCTTTCTCTGAATTTAATTACATCCTTCCTTCCATCCACTCCTATTCTCTCTCTCTCTCTCTCTCTCTCTCTCTCTCTCTCTCTCTCTCTCTCTCTCTCTCTCTCTCTCTCTCTCTCTCTGCTCGTGAGTGTTTCGCTGCCACCCTCCCTCCTCATCATCTTCTTCATCCTCTCTCTGTTCTTTTGTTGTTGTTTTTTTCACCTCCCCAGCTCTTCGTCTTCTTTATCTCTCCATTTCCCCACAATTTCTATTTCTGCAGCATTGTGCAATTCAACACCGTTGCAACTGGACACACTTTGCAATCTCTATCTCGCCGCAATCTGCCGCACTCGTGGCTTCTGCTCTTCCTCTCTCCTCTAGCGTGAGGGAGTGAATGCAGAACATCAAGCCAAATCATTCACCTTAACATTCTCATAAGAAAGAAAGTAAAAATAAAATAAGAATCCACAAATAATGATGCACATCCCCCAAACCCAAGCATCTCCCCCACTCTGAACACTCACACATGGACTAATGAAGTAAGTGCACTGCTGGCGCTCGGGTGGCGCAACGGTAAAAGTGCCTGCCCACCTTTGTGGGTTTGAATCCACCGCATCTGGCTTTGTCGAGTGTCTATAAGAACACACTTGGCCCGTGTTCGGGGAAGGGAAGCCGGGCAGGGAGGGTGATATAGCATGTCTTCCTACGGGCTGGGGAGGCACTTGTCAGCAGGGAGTGTTTGGCGGAAGGATTAGGATTGAAGGCTCTACGTACTCGCAGTGAGGGCTCCTCACTGGGGGGTCATACCTATGTTCCCCGGACCTATGTTCCCCCACTAAGGTTATGGTTAGGGTTAGGTTTAGGTTAGGTCCTATATTCCCCGCTCTCCTAGGAAAGCGGCGAACATAGAACCTGGGGAACATAGAACCCTCACTGGCAAGTGAGTATAGGATACAACAGCAGTGACAACACACAAATGTGTGTGGGGAGGAATCAATTAGCAAAACGACTACATTGGGGGGTAAAAAACGCCCAAAAGAGAAAGAAATAAGGGCACTGCTTATCATTTGAACAATTTATTTTAATATGATTTAGATGTTGGCAGGTAAAAAAAAACAATACGTCATAGGTCTGTAGGAGTCATTGTTTTCAATGGGAGCGTCGCATATTTACACTATGCTGGAAACGAGTCGACAGCAGCGCGATCAGACGCTGAGCGTCTATTCTGCGCTGCATTGTTACGTCTGTCTCTCACGAGTTGAAATATATTTTCAACTCGGTGGTCTTTGAATGAGAGTGCCTTGCACTGTCCTCCCAATTATAACAATTATACGTGTTTGAGCAATTAATTGCAGGCTATTTGACATTGTCCATAAATGAGGCTTCTTCTCATGCATTTGAGTAGCGTCTAGAAAGTTGCAGCGTATGCGTGCACTGCTGTGCAGATGTTTTCCTCCCCCTTTGTGGCTCTTGTTATTGCACTCGGTGGCTGAAAATGTGAGTGTACAGTAGGTGTGTCTAACAAGGCTGTTGCTGACAATAAATACTCTATTTTCGTATTTTTTATTGCATATTTGCATCTGTAATTTCTTATTTATGGCTGTGTACGATAATGTTCTTCAAAATAAAATAAAAAATGTAAGCCTCCGGTGCGATAATTTAATAATTCCCACCTGGGAACACTGGTGAGGAGAGGGGTGGTGAGGAGAGGAGAGGAGAGGAGAGGGGTGGTGAGGAGAGAAGAGAAGAGGAGAGGAGTTGTGAGGAGAGGAGAGGAGAGGAGAGGAGAGGAGAGGAGAGGAGAGGAGAGGAGAGGAGAGGAGAGGAGAGGAGAGGAGAGGAGAGGAGAGGGGTGGTGAGGAGAGGAGAGGAATGAAGAGATGTGGAGAGGAAAGCAGGAGAGTGGAGTTGAGGAGAGGAGAGGAGGAGAGGAGCTGGGAAGATAAGAGGCAAATAATTGGACGAGGAGAGAAGATGAAAACAACGGAGAGGAAATGAGAAGCGGGAGGGCTGAGAAAACGGAGAGGAGAGAGGATTGGAGCGGAGTAGGGGATAAGAGGAGCTTGCAAAGAGATAAGAAAGAGGGGAGCAGGAGAGCCGAAAGAGAAGAGGAGTGGAGGGGACAGGAGAGAGAGAGAGAGAGAGAGAGAGAGAGAGAGAGAGAGAGAGAGAGAGAGAGAGAGAGAGAGAGAGAGGGGGGGGGGCAATGGTTGAGAGCAATATTTGAAGCATGGATAATGAGACACTCGCTTCCTTTTTCCATGCAACCACAAAGACAGTGAGCCAGTCACAAACTGAACTGAATGACAAGCAAGCAAGCCACAGTGAAAATCTGATGAGTGCTCATTTAACTCTGAGAGAGTGTAAGAATGGACCCTTAAGGGTCCATATCTGCATGGACAGCTGCACGGGTGGCAGAAAGTCATGACTGCGGCAGATGGTGCTATACTTTTACATTCTCACAGAATAAACTTTTCTTCCTTCAGGCAGCCCTCAGGGAGATAAATTTAGACCCGGGAGCCTCCCTGCCCTCCTTCTCCTCCTCCTCCTCCTCCTCCTCCTCCTCCTCCTCCTCCTCCTCCACCAGCCCGCATTCCCCCTATCCATCAGTTTGAAAACGTGTCATCCAACCAGCCAGCCTCACCTGTCTCCCTGTAACACCACATTTCCATTCATTAGTTTATATACAATAAACGGCCTGTGGTCGAGGTCATGAGGGGTTTTGATTGTGGAGCTACAGTATACAGTATCTGTCGACCTCCTCTCTCCTCTCCTCTCCTCTCCTCTCCTCTCCTCTCCTCTCCTCTCCTCTCCTCTCCTCTTGTGTGTGTCAGCGCTGGATAGAGATGAGGGAGGCAAACCAAAGCCTGGCAGAGATAGAGAGGACATTTAAGATTAAGAACCTTGGGCTGCGCTCCGAATTCTGCTCAGAGGGGGGGAGGCAGAAGTGGGGCAAATAATTTGATTGTTAACGTTCATGCCAAGGGATGGAGAGAGAGAGAGAGAGAGAGAGAGAGAGAGAGAGAGAGAGAGAGAGAGAGAGAGAGAGAGAGAGAGAGAGAGAGAGAGAGATTGTGATTTGTTGTGTGGTATGGTATGGTCACTAACTGGCTAATAGAGGGCACCTTGTACCATTGAGCGTTGATTTTGTGTGACGGTCGGTATAGCCACTGCTACGGTTGCATCTGGTGTGTCCTTTGCCTGAATGCCACAGAAATAGCAGATCTACAAGCTCATAACATGTTGCGATGCAACGCGTTGTGAGCTTGTAGAGCAGCTATTTTCGAATAGCCGAAGAAAGTGGTTATGATCAATAATTATAGTCATATAACATGATATATGTCATATAGCATGATATATTTTCAGGATTAGAATAAAAAGATAGCAAAAGTCGTAGATCTACAACCTCAAAACGCATCGCTTCGCGCCGCGTTTTGAGCTTGCGGATCTGCTACTTTTGATACTTATGTGTGATGCTGTAGTGTGTTCAAGTAGGGTGTTAATTTACGGGGGAAAAAAACACAAAACGTTAAAATATGGAGGTAAGAGGTTTCTGCCCTTCAGCAACGATATATGATTCTGAAATGGGCATTGTCCATAATGAGGACTTTTACTTTTGCTATAACATCCAGGATTCTGCTTGTAATTCACTTCATGGCCCTATAGATTGTCTGAAACAAGGTTTGCGTGACAGTTACGGCTGTTTTGTGTGAGTGTTTGTGTCAGGGGAGGATAATTGTTGTGAGTGACAGCTGGTGACATTTTGGATGTCTATCCACATTAAGTGTAATGCCGACCAACTTCATTGTGCATGCAGCATGCAGCAGCGTCCAGACATACAGTCCACGTTCACACACATTTCATTAGCTCAATATATACAGTAGATGTTTCCTTCCAGATCTGTTCGTGAAAATTGCGATGTTGTTTTAAGAAAGCAGAACGGAAGAAATAAAGAAATTAAGATCTAATTTGATTAACATTTTTCTTGAGGTGAAAAAGCACAGGAAACTCTTTTGTTGAATAAAGAGCGAGATAAACTAGCCCTGCTAAGTCATCACTTTTTTCTCTGATGTGAGTGCTTTGTTGTAACTGCATTCTATATGGTAATTCAATTACATTATGCATTTAATGCATTATTCATTGTCCAATTACTAGAGCCTGTTTCTGCTGTATCCTTGCCTAATTACTAGAGCTGTTTCTGCTGTGTCCTTGCCTAAATATAAACACTACAGGTGTTTCCATTGTGTCCTTGCCTAAATGCTACCGCTACAGCGGTTTCCGCTGTGTCCTTGCCTAAAGATGAAGGGCAAGGAAGTGGCATGAGATCTGCATTTTGTGTCGGAAAGCAAAGTCACATTTCAGTACGGATCAGGGTTAAAGCTTTATTGTGAAATATTTATTTATGTATTTATCTCTGTGGTCTAATAACCATATACCATGGCTATGAAGTCTGCCCTTTATACAGTTCTAAAATCACTCCATGGCCAAAGAAAGCCGTTGGCTATTTTGTCCCTGTGTAGCCTACTTGTCATTGTACACAACTTTTTGTAGGAAGTCAGCTTTTAATTAATTGTGTCCCCTATAGATGTTGATGCGGTAATTACTACAGTACATTTGCACATACAGAGGCCTCTGCTCTGACCCATCCTCCTAGGAGCAGTAGCTCCCATTAATACAGCACCAGGGGAGCAGTTAGGGGCCATGTGTCTTGCTCAGGGACACTTTGAACACACTTTGTGGGCCATGGGGGGCAAAGCGGTGACCTTCCAATCAGTGTTGCCATGTCTGCTTATTAAAAGCGACTTTGGGCTTGTTTTTCTGTAAAGTTGCTTGTAAATATTGGTAGTTGCGTGTTGAGTTTTTTTGGGCTTGTTTCTAAAGTGTTTGTTGCTTATTTTGGGCTTGCTGTCTAATGTTGTTTAAACCAGTGGTTCTCAAACATTTTCATGTCAAGGACCCCCAAATTAATGTTATTTAATTGTATTTGTCTGCAGACCCCCATCTGAAAATATGTTATGCCAGGGACCCCATACAAGATTTGTGTTTAATATTCCACATTTTTCAAATGTTCTCCAAAATTTATTTAAAAAAAAAATAGCAGATCTACAAGCATCTTAATGTGAGCGCTGTGAACTTGTAGATCGGCTATTTTCAAATAGCCGATGTATATAGGTTTGTGGCCTATAGTCGCTTCTTTTGGGCTTGTTTTCATAGACCTGGCAACAAGGCTTCCAATCCCAGATTGCCTCTCTTCCCACTCATACAGTCACGTCTGTATAACTGTCTCTAATAGTATACCAATAGTATAGTATAGTATATCATTTTGGAGGTCCTTGGCACGAAAAAGTTTGAGAACTTCTGATTTAGAAGGCATTTGAAGAATCGGCCTCAGGTCTTAAAAGGGTTAAGAGAGTTTTAATTGGAATACATGTACAGTATGTCTGTGATTTTCAAGTTGTGATATCTGGTAACCGTTTTATAAAAGCAATAACTCAGTCTCCAGCCCATGGTCTATTGTCATTATATCAAACCTAAGGGGATTGTTAGACCTCTGCTTCGCATTGGGCTGAACAATATTGCCCCTTAGGTGTGATATAATGTCAACATACCATGAGCCGACATGATGTATTGCTCAATTATCCATTACGCCACACCTGCACACAGATCAAAATGCACTATACGAACACACACACTCCTAGCCAATACAAGGCCTACCTATGGCCTTAATTGGTTTTATTTTAATGTTTTGTACATAATAGATGACAGAAGTGCTGGTCAAGGAATACGTTGCATTCACACTGGCAGTTATATAAAGATACAAAACTACAAAGCAACGCAACATATTGCTGTTGAAGCGTTGATCAACACGCTCGTGGACGTTATCAAGCGTGCGTCCGACGAGGGAGAGAAATATTTAGGAAAATAAAGCCTGAACATGGAACTAGCGGACGGAAATAATTAGTTTCCCCCCCGTTACAAGCAGGAATTGTGTTGAGTGGAGTGGAAATGATTAAAGAACACTTGGTCGTTTTGCTGCTGTAGTTGAAGCCAGCTCAACCTGGATTGTAGATTTTGTAGCAGCTTCAAATGTCGGGCGTCGCTTCGTATCTTCCATTGAAAATTAAAGGTAGCCTGCGGCTTTGTATCTGCCAGTGTGAACACAGCATAATGTTTGATTTATACTTTGTCATGTGCCAGTGTCGTGCGCCACAAATAGCAGATCTGATCTTGTAGATCTGATATTGTCTTTAAAAGTAGATGACCCACATGAACCCATCTCTCCTCTCTGGTTGAACATACAGAAGTTCAGCTTCGTGTCTCTGCCGACCGACGTGCTGGAGATTGAAGTGAAGGACAAGTTTGCCAAGAGCCGGCCGATCATCAAGCGCTTCTTGGGAAAACTCTCAGTGCCTGTTCAGAGACTGCTGGAGAAACATGCTATCGGGTATGCTGTGGACACACACACACACACAGTCTCACACACACACACACACACACACACACACACACACACACACACACACACACACACACACACACACACACACACACACACACACACACACACACACACACACACACACACACATTTTGTCAGTGTTTTTTCTTCTTTAATTTATGTATTTATTTGTGTCTCTCCTCAATACAATCTGGATTGTATATGCAAATGTAAAAATTTAGCTTTAGGGTGCATTTTTGCATTCTCTGTCAGGGCCAGACTTACACATACTGTACACATCAAAGTGCAATTTACGCTGGTAAGGTGCATGGAATTAATGTCAGATTTACAAAGCTAATTATATGGAATCAGTGCATTGGGACCACATTCTAGTAGCATTCTGCATTTGAAGTGGAGCAGTGGAATGGTGTAATTTATTCTTGAGTTAACCAGCTCAAGAATAAACGCAATGTAACTTCAACTGGGAGGAACAGAATAAGTCTTAATCTTCTTGCTGTATTGCCACCACAAGCTTCCTTTAATAATGCCTGCCTGTGCTAATATCTGCTTTCTAGAACGCAAATTCCGTTAACAAATCCAGCAAAATGTGTAACCAACCTCACAGAAACCTTATATTTATGTCTATGTTTTTTTCATAAATGATTGCACTATTTTATACTTCGCCATATTTTGTAATTAACAATCTGGATTCTGCTGCATGAACAAACTGGACTGTCTCTCTTTCCTTCTGTTCCCGTCCCCCGTTCTGTCTGTCCCTGCCCTCATCCCCTCTTCTGTCTGTCCCCGTTTACAGAGACCGCTTGGTGACTTACTCTCTGGGTCGCAGGCTGCCCACGGACCACGTCAGCGGTCAACTGCAGTTCCGCTTTGAGCTGACCTGCTCCATTCACCCAGGTACAACCTCCTGTCAGACTCCATCCATCCTGCTCCATCTGACTCGGACCTGCTGGGCCTTTTGTTGGGGTTTTATTTGTCGACAGAAGATGATCTTGACAAAATCTTTTGTTTCGTTATTCAACTCTTGAGTTAGATTAAGTCTTTCATAATTAACACTTTGATAAGCCTTATAGCACACAGATCAGTGAATGAATTCTCTGGAACGCATTTAGATGTGTGCGTTCTTTAACAGGAGCTGCTTCACATAAAAATAAAAATACAAAAATAGCAAAAGTTGCAGATTTACAAGCTCGAGCTTGCAGATCTGCTGCTTTTAACACTTTTGTGTGACGCTGTAGTATGATCAAGTAGGGCGTTAATTTACGAAAAAACACAAATAGTTTGAATATGGAGATAGGAGGTTTCTGGCCGACAGCAACAATATGCATTCTGCCTGTATGCTTCTACTTATTATTTGGAGTATCATTCGAAAATGGCATAAGTCTCAAAGAGCAGGTAACATTTAGAAGTCAGATCGTGGCAAAATAACTTGTCACTCTCATGTCACGTGGTGACGAGTTGGGGCAAAACATCTGACCAAGCGTCAGCCGATTGACAGCACAGGCTCCCCTGTCGCGTCGCTTTTCAAGGTTCCTTGTAGTCTTGCGTCACGTGACTGCGGACGCGTGTTTTCACACCCATAACTCATATATAATAGGTTGGTGCGCCGATAAAAAAACATTCAAAACAAGGCAGGTCGAGTCAGAAGCAGACTTGAGCCCCGCGAGGCACCTCTGAGCAAGGCGTTAACTGAGCGTGTGCCCGTGCTGAGCGGTGTGGTGTCCACTTCTGCTGACTCGAATTGTAAATCATTACGTTCTCATCAACCTCATCATGGTTAGAGTGTCCGCCCTGAGACTGGGAGGTCGGGGTTCGATCCCCGGCTGGGTCATACCAAAGACTATAAAAATGAGACCCAATGCCTCCCTGTTTGGCACACAGCATCGAGCAGGGCCGGACTGGGACCAAAATTCAGCCCTGGCATTTTGGTTCGGACCGGCCCACCACCCCCCGGGCCGTTTTGTCAACGGGGGGGGGGGGGGGGGGGGGGGGAGCGTTTCACTGTTTCAGCCCAGCCCTGCACATGAACTCTGCAGCCGCACTGAGGCCCCTGCTGGAAAGCATCTCAGCCCAAACATTAACTTAACTAATAATTGGGCCACGCGACCCTGAAATGACCGTAATAATCCTAAAACGAGAGCGAAAATATTTTTTTTTTTTTTGGTGGCCCAGCGGCCCACTGGCCCGCGGCCCACCGGGCATTTGCCCGGTACGCCAAATGGCCATCGAGGGTTGGATTGGGGTTAGGGTAGATGTACTTAAACATCAAGCTGCCTCACGCTACAGAAATGGGAGATAGGCTCCTGCCTTATGAGCCGCAAGGCTTACTTACTTACGTCCTCATCAACAAGCGACATGACAGGGGAGCCTGCCGGGTGAAACGTCGGAAGCTTGGTAAGATTTTTTCCCAGCTCGTCACCATAGTACGACCTGGGTGTGAGAATGCGTTGCAAAATAGTTCCTGTAAAACCAGGCTTACGACTAGTTAACCAAAACAGCTTGGTGTGATTGAATGATATGAGCTGCTCGCCACGAACTTGCTCCTTCAAATAGTGAAAATAACACAAGTA
This sequence comes from Gymnoscopelus braueri, assembly GCF_963280865.1. Classification (NCBI taxonomy): domain Eukaryota; kingdom Metazoa; phylum Chordata; class Actinopteri; order Myctophiformes; family Myctophidae; genus Gymnoscopelus; species Gymnoscopelus braueri. The sequence continues at coordinate 38,464,767 of NC_137623.1, forward strand.
TGACGCGTTGTTAGCTTGTAGATCGGCTATTTTCACCATTCGTCGTATGATGAATTATCCCGTTTAGACCTTAGGCCGATTCTAAAAACGGCTTCTTAAATCCTGACCTGAAGTTTTCTGAAAAACGTCGAATTTGTATTTGTTATACCTTGAAAGGTAGAACACTGTATAGGTGTTCCAGGTCTAAATGGGATGGGTTAACCCATTAAAACAGGGAAAGCATCTGTGTCATCTCCGATTTTTCGCGCTGGCTATTAAAAAATAGCAGATATACAAGCTCACAGCACGTCTCTTCGTGCCGCGCTGCGAGCTTGTACATCTGCTATTTTCGAACATTTTTGAAAACATCTCGAAAGTGTGAGAACTACTGATTTAGAATTAATTTGTAGAATCGGCCTCAGGTCTTAATGGGTTAATTGGTTAAATGAGGGATTTTCTTTGTGAATTCAGATGATGAGGAAGTCTCTTTGGTCATGGAACCAGCGTGTCCCGTGCTGGAGGACCAGGGGGCGCCGGACGGTGCCGCCGACGCCCCCGAAGACCTCCTCGACGACGACGACACGCTGAGCCTGGGACCCAACATGCCCGACCTTCCTCTGGACGGAGCCCCCGAAACGCCAGAGACGCCCGACCAACCCGGCCCTCCGTCTGGCGTCCCCGCAAACGAAGAGGGCCTCGCCGGGCAGGAGGGGACCGAGGAGGAAGTAGCGGAGGAGGATGGTCCACGGACGGAAGGGCGGACCGCAGAGGAGGAGGAGAGTGCGGTCGGGGAAGTCACGCTGCCCACCGACCAGACGGACGCGGGGGAGGAAGGGGCCACGGCTGAAGGCACGAGCGAGGAGGCGGGAGAGGAAGGAGGCAGAGAGGAGGAGGAGGTGCAGAGAGAGCCTGGACCGCTGGCCGAGGAGGTGACGGGAGTCGAGGAGGAGAAAGAGGCGACAGGGCATACGGAGGAACCCCAGGTGAACCCGGACTCCGAGACACTTTCGCCCAAAACAAAGTGCGAAGACGCGTCTCCTCCAGAGGGCGCCGACGACGGATCCCAAGAGGCTCCTTTAGAGACGGACGCAGAGGGCGTCATCGAGGTGCTGGGAGAAGGAGGCGAGGCCAGCGGCTGCCCCTGCCACCCGCCCCGCACTCCGACCATGCGGGACCACGCCCCGCTGCAGCGCAAGATCCGGCCCTGCTCGCTGCCGGTGTCGGAGCTGGAGACGGTGATCGCCTCGGCGTGCGGCGAGCCGGAGACGCCGCGCTCCCACTACATCCGCATACACCACCTCCTCCACAGCCTGCCCTCCGCCCACAACATGGCGGGAGGCCAGGAGGAGGAGGAGGAGGAGCTAGAGGAGGAGGAGGCCGCCTCCCCCACCTCCACCACCACCATAGCCCAGGACACCACCTCCATCTCGCCGACGCTCAAGCCCACCAAAGAAGAAGAGGACGAAGAGGACGAGGACACAACGCAGTCTCCTTCCCAGGTACGCACACGTTTTGAACCATCCTCTCTTTATATTCCCTGGTCATCATCACTCACTCCTCCACTACGCTCTGAAATCACAACCGCATCGTTTTGTCTATGATGGGCTGTCACGATCAGGAGATTGTACTTGCCGATTAATTGTCGCACAAATAATTGCGACTAACTATTCAATTGTACAGAAAAACACAAAAAAGTCCTGGGGACTTGTTTCCATAAGAAACACAATATTACATGTCATCAACAAAAAATTACACTATTATGTAGTATGTACAAAGGAGTACAATTACATGTACCTCTCCTGATAGATGTTTTTTCAGGCCAGTTTTGAAAGAAACCAGTGTTACACATCCTTTAAGGGTGTCAGGGCATTTCACATTTTGGTGGCAGAGCGGTAGAATGAGACTCACACACACATACATACATTGACTCAATAATGATTTGCGTCATGCAAAACATTGCTTTCTGTCTGAAGGCGCCTCCCCAGCTCATTATGGCTGTGTTGTGAACGCCACCGAGCTTTTGAGGAGGTGCTGTACCGTTAGCAGCATGGTAAACGCTGGGATCTTCTCACCATGTGTTTCACTCCTCCAGGTGCCAGAGTGTCCGGGCTCCTGCTGCCGGCGCACGCTGCCTCGCAGCCTCTCCATCGAACGGCTGTCCGAGCTCAACCAGCTCCTGGAGGGCGAGACGGGCACGGCGGGGGAGGGCAGGGGGGGAGGAGGAGGAGGCGGCAGGAGGAGCGACGAAGGGGACAGCAGTAGCGGTGGCGGAGGAGGAGTATGCGGACGAAAGGCCGGCGGGAGCGGCGTGTCCTCCAGAGTGCCCGGGGAGGGCAACGAGTGCGAGCTGTGTGCCGCCGACCGCTCCTGCTACAGCACGTCGTGCAACAGCACCTCCTGCTACAGCACCTCCTGCTACAGCAACTCGGGCTACGAGGGGCGGGGCCGCGTCTGCAGCAGCCACACGCGCCTCTCGTCGGTGGACAGCGCCCGCCTCTCCGAGAGCACCGTCTTCTCCTCCCAGGACGAAGAGGACGAGGAGGAGGACGAGGAGAACAACAGCGCCTTCGAGTCCCTGGCCGATCCGCTCCTCAGCCCGGAGGGAGGCGGCGGCGGCGGGGCGGGAGAGAGGAGGGCGGGGAGGTGCAGAGAGGGGAGGAGAGGAGAGGCTACAGCGGCAGGGCCCAGCGATAGGGACGGCACAGGTAAGGGCTTGATTGATTGACCCCCTGACCCCGAGGTTTGACTGATGTGGTTCTGATGCTTCCGGCCCAGTCTCGTCAGACTTTGAAAATAAGAGTTACTGTAATTGCCGGTTTGGCACATTTTAATATTGAATGCATGATATAATGCAGTTACAAGAAAGCACTCACGTCAGAGAGGAAAGTTATTACTTAGCAGGGCTAGTCTCTCTCGTTATTTATCCAACAAAAGAGTTTCCTGTGCTTTTTCACCACAAGAAAAAATGCTAGACATAAGCAATTAGACTTATTTTTATTTTTTATTTTTTTCCGTTTGCTTTCTTAAAACAACATCGCAATTTTCATGAACAGACCTGGAAGGAAACATCTATTGTATATTGAGCTAAACTTAATGAAATGTGTGTGAACATGGACTGTGTGTCTGCACGCTGCTGCATGCACAATGAAGTTTGTCGGCGTTACACTTAATGCGGCTAGACATCCAAAATGTCACTAGCTGTCACTCACAACAATTATCCTCCCCTGACACACACACTCACACAAAACAGCCGTAACTGTCACGCAAACCTTGTTTCGGACAATCTATAGGGCCCTGAAGTGAATTACAAGCAGAATCCTGCATGTTATAGCAAAAGTAAAAGTACTCATTATGTAGAATGCCCATTTCAGAATCATATATATCATGTTATTGGACTATAATTATTGATCATTAGCCACTTAAGCCCTGTTTTATACTTTGGCTATTCAAAAATAGCTGATCTACAAGCTCACAACATGTTGCGATATGTTATGAACTAGTAGATCGCAAATGTTCAAAAATGAACTTACTTTCCACCACTGGCTGATGTGTGTGTGTGTGTGTGTGTGTGTGTGTGTGTGTGTGTGTGTGTGTGTGTGTGTGTGTGTGTGTGTGTGTGTGTGTGTGTGTGTGTGTGTGTGTGTGCGTGTGCCTGCGTGTGCCTGCGTGTGCGTGCGTGTGTTCTGGCATGAGCTTCAACCATCTGTGAAATCATTTCTAGCTTTCTAGGAGTTTCTCCTGGAAATATGTACTAAATGGGAACAGAGGAATTGGATGCAGAAATGATGTTTGACATAATCTCTTCATGAAGCCTTTCGCAATGTCACTCTGCAAAAATAAATTAAACCTAAGTGGAATACAATGAAGTACAAATTGAAGCACTAATTAGCTGTGAGTCTTCATCTTCTGGTTTTGTGGTTTAGATGCAAAAGTGGACCCAATGTCACCTCTCAATACTTGCTTTTACTGGAGTTGTCTTTACTAGTGCATTGCCCATTTTGGGGCGTGGCCAACTTTCAGAACACGTGCCCGTTTGGAGTGGGACGGTTCTATTGTGTGCGCACACTGCCAGTAGGCAAAGGAAGTAATGTAAGACATTTTTCTATAACTTCTAATTTCATAATGGAAGTCAATGCTGGTTGGATCGGGTAGAAACCATGCCCAAAGATGGAATTCTGCAGTCACACAAGCCCACAGACCATAGAAGAAAGTCTGTCATCTACACATCAAGTCCCAGATCCACATGGAAGCCATGCCGTTGTTAGACCCCATCTTGTTCATTTGCCTTCCACTCTCTGGGAAACAATCGAGATGTTTTACACGGTTGTCTCTTATTAGCCGGATAGAAATGTAGGTCACGTACGCATTTCACGCAGATGCTGCCGTGCACTCGGCAAACCACCAGGCTCCCTGCGCGCTTTGTAGATACTTCATTTCATCTCTCCCTCTTTCTTCCCCAGCGATGCCAAGCAATTTAGTCGCTATAATAAGCAACTTTTCAGACTACACTGGTAACTGGTAACTTTTTCAAGAAGCACCTGCCAACAAATGTAGCAACTTTTGAAAAGTGACTCAAATGCTGAAATACCCCCCCCCCCACCCCCTCTAAACGTGCCTGGTTGCACTGCATTGTGAGCTTCATCAGCGGTAGCAAGGGCTCAGCTCAGAAGGCACAGGCAGCAGCAGCAATGCAAATAATGTAAACGCATTCATTTCAGAGTACAATGATGTTCATATACCTAACTAACCAATGTTATTTTTTTAAGCATCTTTTCCTGCTTCATTCGAACAGCATATACACAATATACGAGCATTGCACATGCAATTGGCTGTATACGTTCATTGCTTTCAAGACCTACTGTATGCTCGTAACACACTCAGAACACGTACGTGCCACGTGTGCATCACTTGAAAAGCCTCTCTTGCAAAAGGGGACATTTTGTGCAGGTGAAATATGCTAGCAGGTTGTAAGACAGCCAGCTTTGGCTTTGGCCACTGTGTGGGAGGTCCATGCGTCACGCATGGCCACATGTACATCACTTGAAAAGCCTCCATCGTAAAGGAGACTTTGACCTATTGATGTATACGAGTAGAGCCAGGTCTCCAGTGTGACAAACCAGGATTCTAGTATCCTGCCTTATGCAATAGAAAAATAGGCGTTATTTTGGGTAACATTGGGCCTCATGTATAAAGCCAACATTTATTCTTATTTTAGTTTTGTTTCTCGGTTCTCCCAACATGCCACACACTACTGGCAGTGTTTAATTAAAGACACAGCTCTACAGTATAGAGTCGCCTATTTCTTTTATTGTAGACTTTGCAGTATATTACTTTGGTTGGAGGGCAAATGAATTGGAATCTATTAACTCTGCTCTTCTCTCACCATATACCATATACTCCAGCAACTTGCATGTGCGTGTCGTGTGCGTGTCGTGTACGTGTGTGTGTGTGTGTGTGTGTGTGTGTGTGTGTGCATTGCCTTGGAATATTTAAGTCATCCCGTGTCTGTGTTTGATGTGGGGCTGGCTTGTGTTTGTTGGACCATATGCATTTGAGAAAATTGGAAGGTCTTTGTATTATTCATAACAATGGTGTAAAGTAACTAAGTACATATACTCAAGTACTGTACTTAAGTACAATTTTGAGGTATTTTTTACTTTACTGGAGTATTTCAAAATTTTCAGTACTTCTACTTCTACTCCACTACATCTCAGAGGCAAATATTATACTTTTACTAAAACTTTAGTTACTACTGTAGTTAGGCCTACTTATATTTTTATATTTTGATTATTATTACAAAACATGCATTAATCACTTCAACCCTATACATTCTGGCCATTTGAAAACAGTAGATCTACAAGCTCACAATGCACCACGATGCGACGCATTGTGAGCTTGTAGATCTTCTATTTTCAAAAGATTTTGTATATATCTTGTGAAGAAGCTGGAGCTCGGGACCCCCAGGGGGGTCAACCAAATTATGTTGGGGGGGTCCCCAGATGATTAGCTTAATGTGCAACATCATTTCTAGAGTTACAATTTAATCACTTTTAAGACCAAATTGGACAAATTGTCAAATATTAAGTAAGAAAGAGGCAAACATTGTGAAAATAGCAGATCCACAAGCTCACAACGCCTCGCAGTGCGAGCTTGTAGTTCGGCTATTTTCACAATATTTATCTCTGGAACCGAATTAAACTAAATGTAATGCCTACAATTCCAAGTGCTTGTCAGGGCCGAGGGTCCCCGGTTCAAATATGATTATTTTGGGGGGTTCCCAGTTCAAATATGATTATTTTGGGGGGTCGCAGCCTGAAAAGTTTGGGAACCCTTGGTTTAATGAACTGTTCCATCTGTTAATTATCATTGCATGCACAGCAGGTGTTACAGCGTGTGGATTTGTAATTGACAATGTGTTAGCTGTAGATTTGAGAGTTGTTTGTTCATATGAGTGTCGACTCAATTTTCACACATTATGAACCACTGCTTTGTGAGATAATAGTAATTAGGGTGAATGAAATGTGTGTGAACGTGGACTGTATGTCTGTATGACTCCTTGGGGTGTTTTTTTTGGTCATTGTATATTTGCACATACCGTGAAGTTTGTTTTCTGCCTTTACTCCATCCTATAACTACGAGGAGCAGTGAATGCCATTAGTACGGCGTTCGGGGAGCGGTTAGGGGTTACGTGTCTGGCTCAGGGACACTTCGACACCGATCTACAAGCTCACAACGTGACGCAACTCCACGCCTTGTGAGCTTGTAGACGGAAATAAGCGGTCCAAGCACATGCAGTTGTCACTCAGGTTCATGTCTATACCTCTGTGTTGAGTTTCAACCTGTTATAACAGCAGGTATCCTATATGTATGTATCTACTCGTATATATCTGCCCAGTAAAATCCTCAATCAGTTTAGATAATGGAAAGGAACGCAACATCTTTCTGTCTCACCAGGAACATTTATCAATGCTGCTAAATCAACTTTTCTCTGTCAGCCGAGACCATTTCCTAAACAGTCACCATAGACACTCTTTAAAATGACAGGACAGGCAGTTTTCATGGACCATTACTGTTCCTCAAAAACAGAAATTGTATAATATTGCTTATTATAAAACAATTTGTCACACTGGAGATTTTTCCTTTTCTTTTAGCCCTGCTACCCTGCTAACAGTGGGGCTCTTTAAGGGTGACAATGTCAATCGATCAAAATCTCTCTCTCCTCCAGGCAAGATGTCTCAAAAACAAATGTGCCGCTTCATGCTCCCTGGATGATGAACCTTATCCATAACATGTCCGTACAACACTTTGTCCCCAAGCAAGATATCTTGAAAACTACTAGCTTGGGTGTTAGGAGCAGTACGGCCTCTAGGGAGACCCTTTTCACCTTTTTTACATTTTACGAACCTCTAGTGAATTCACCAAAATGTAAAAATATTCGCAGACAAAGAATATTAATATGATAAATATTTTGGATTCACACTCGCATTCACACTGGTCAACAGAGGGAGTTAATAACTAGAGTGAACAACCATGCTGTTACTCTCACAAGCTTTGTGTTTGTAATGGTCAGAGACCAAGTGCAAAAAAACAAGTGAAAATCTTGAAAGGGTCCCCGGCCCACCCATCTGACCACTTAACGAGACGGGTTAAGTGGTCAGATGGGTGGTTGTGTGCATTTTCAGAGCATGTTTAAATCAATAGATTGATCATTGATCCATGAAACTTAACGTAGTGAAAACTAATTTTCAAGGTTTTAAAGAAACAATACCATGACATTTATTTTTACATTATTAATATTAAAATCTTAGTGTTTTGGCAATTATTTGGGTGCTCACTTCCCCTGAACCCACAGGTTGATAATGGCTGTGCTAGGTGGTGTACAGCAGTGGTTTTCAATGTTGTTTGTGTCAAGGACCCCCAAATTGATCCCCATCTGAAAAGGTTTCGTGTCAGGGATCCCCTAGCCTCGGAAACCCATGCTTTTTTTTTTGTTACAAAAGAAAAAAAGCCTGGGGGAGCCATGCAGAAACGATGGTCTTAGGACCTTGTTATCTCCTAACCAATCAGAGTGCAGAGGGGCGTCGCTCTAAATTTGATGACGTCAGCGTGCTCCGTGCACAGGCCGGGGGGGGGGGGGGGCGGGGACATAGATTGGTGAAGCAATAGGAAGCCCCGCACGAATCCGGGCGGCTGGGTTTGGATCCGCCCTTCAAGACCATCGATTGGGCTCGTTCTCTCAGTCTAGGGATCCCCAGAAGAGAAGATTTATGTTAAGAAGATTCAAAATTAACATTTTCTATATTTTTTCAAATATTTTCATCACTGTGAGCTTGTAGATCTGCTATTTTGGAATAGCCAATGTATAAATGGATGAAGTGGTTAAAATGATTGTGATTCTGTATTAACAACTTTTGCTGGGGGGGCCCCCTGGAACCCCTTCAAGGACCCCTGGGGGTCCCCGGACCCCACTTTGAGAACCAATGGTGTGTACAGTATGGTCCTCTGGTGATTGAGAAGTGTCCATGCTGTGTCTTCTCTCAGGCCTTGCCCCTCCCGTCGGCAATGTTCCCACCCTGAGGCCCGGCCATGAGTCAAACCATTTCCCCACCGCCTCCGACCCTGCATTACCTCCAAGTAAGAACCTCCACCTGTGTGTCTTACTCTGGAAGCACCTCCCTGTCACCTGTCTGCATGTATATCTGTGTGCGTGCGTGTGTGCGTGTGTGTGTGTGTGTGTGTGTGTGTGTGTGTGTGTACGTGTACGTGTCCTCCTCCCTGTAAGTCTACATGTCACCATGGGCCTTTTGCAGGTAAATCCCACTCCTACTTCACTTTACCATCATTCCTTCTTTTCCTTCTACCCAGCTGCCTCTTGCCATTGTTCCATTCAAGAATGTTTTGATGTGGATTAAGGTTTTCATCACATCAAAATAGTCAAATGGAAATTTCATATTTCACGGACGATTTGATGCTTATTGGAGTGGTTTTATTGATTTGTCACTCAGGAAATGTTGAACTGTGTTTGCTCTGATCCACACCAAATTTGGCACAAACACTGGTCAGGGTGTCTGCCATTAGAATAGTCACACCAGGCCCCCAGAGCCACGGTAGAACAGTGAAGCGGCCGTCGCCTGGTCCCCATTTACCAGTATGGTAAATGGTGCATTTATATAGCGCTTTTATCCAAAGCGCTTTACATAGATCATGCATTACATTCACCCATTCACACACACATTGTGGTGGAAGCCATGCAAGGCACCAACCTGCTCATCGGGAGCAATTAGGGGTTCAGCGTCTTGCTCAAGGACACTTTGACACTAACTCGGATGGGAACCTCACGGCCGCTCTACCGGTCACTCTACCCCTGAGCCACTGCCGCCCCATATGGGTTTGTATTGCACTGAAGATTCTTTACTAAATGCTTTTCCTCTCTTCCTGTGGATCTCTAATATCAGACTTGCTCAAAGAGGCTTTCATGTTCACATCTAAATTGCACATTGTTACAGCAGTGTTTAACACTTCAAATGGCCATAACTCTGTGACCATTGCTCTGATCAGCGCAAGACTAGCATAGCAGCCTGAACATCTATTTAAAAGGACTAGTAATAAAAGCATCTCAAAGTATATAGATTATCACCCAGGTATTGCTCGTTGTGCAATATTATGCATTTGAGGTCAGACATACCTGATGAATACCGGGTGATAATTTATCACCTACCTAGCCTAATGTATTCACAATGGAAAATACTATTTGATCAACATTTCACGTTAATAGATATAGTTAATAGAACAAAATTATACATAGTTCTGACTGAGTTCTGCTGGAATTCCACGTCAGTGTGGGGAGGGAGTTGTGCAGTGACACTTTGCCTGTGCTGATTGGTCAGCTAGCGTATCACCCCTAGGGATATGTGATAAAAAAAACAACTAATTAATACACTCAAATACTTTAAAGTACACTCAGTGCGCAGTAGGTTGTGGTTCACTAATGCTGTGGAACTGCTGTGTCAGTGAATGATAACTACTGAACCCAATACTAAAATGCTGTATGGTGAGACATTTGGTACTACGGTGTGACATTTTTTCAGAGTAGTATATCGTCTCTGTCAGGTGGAAACCTCATACAGTATGTCCAAAACTTACTTTTCAGGATTCAAATGTAGCAAAATTAGCAGATCTACAAGCTCAACACGAGCTTGCAGATCTGCTACTTTTTATGCTTTTGTGTGACGCTATAGTATGATCAAGTTGGGCATTAATTTTACAATATTGTAGTTACCATGGTGTGTAAACTCACTTATTTTGCACCTCTACAACCCAGGCATTGTTATTCTTCCCCCTGCATGATAGAGTGGGCCGTTCTCCTGTGGGTATTGGTGCAATGCCGGTCAAAGACAGAGCAACGTGCTGTGCAGTAGTTAAGTCATCCTGCTGAGCTTTGGGGTTTCTCTGTGTCGAGTGGGCAGCGTTTCAAATCTCAGCTAAAAATAGAGTAACAAAGAGTCTCCTGGGGGAGATGCTGAGACCAGATCAGAGCTGCCGTCGACAGAGAATATCACCACCCCAAGACACCGACAAAAACTCAGAGTTTCTCAGTGAACGATTCACCTCTGCTTTACTCATGGTGGACAAATACTGTAGCTTCACATAAACACACTCTGAAGGTGTTTTGATTCTAACAGTTTCTGTCAGATGTCAGTGAATTTCCCGCAGTGAGGGGGTCTCCCTCTATCTCTCTCTCTCTCTCCGTATCTCTCTGTGTCTGTCTCTCTCTCTCTGTCTCTCTCTCTGTCTCTGTCCACAAACAAGACTCTCACTCCTTACAACAGCTAACAGCCAGAGTGGTGTTAAGAAAATAAGTAGGGTAAACATCTAAGCAAAACTAAATTAGGTGGGGAATGCGAGTCTGAAGAGGTGAGGTGTTCTGTGGTACCTGGTGATTCAGTCAGTTTATGACAGTGACACATCCCATCCCATGACGCAGTGATCCAATCAGTTGTTTGATGAATTGGCCTTGTTGCCTTGTTGAGGCCGGCAATACAATCAGGCACACTATCAGATAAACACACACTGAATACAGTTTCAGACTCTGGGAGGATCGCTCTAAATATTTAGGGTCCTATGTAGTATAAATGTCTCAGATTCACAAAGCAACTTCTACTGATGAAGTCATTGCCTCGTACCAGTATGTGCTTGTATCACCGTCACACCCCAGTCTCGGGTGAGGGTAGTATGTAACCTACTACGACCAGACAATGATGCAAGGCACACAGTTGGCATATATATATTTTTTTTCAAAGCATCATCATAAAGTGGCAAAAACAAAAGAGACCTTCAGATATCTGTAAATAGAAAATGAATATTCGAAAACAAATACTTCAAATGATCAAATGTAAAATGAATCAAGTATTATTATGATAAAATAAATACAACAAATAGACAGGCAGCAGCAGACTGACAGAATGGCAAAAGTGTTCAGCCCTTATAAACACCACATGGCCCCTCCCATCAGACAGACCAAATTAATAAGGCAATCGAGAATACTTTGTCACTTCTGTTGTCAGAAAATCCATTAACACATTTCCTTTAAAGTTATAGATACAGTATTTAAAATTTCCTTTCAGTGTCCAGTGTCGCTCTTTGACACATTCAAAGCCTTGTCCACAGACAAGGAGATGGTTTAGCCCAAATCAATGGTTGGCTACAGGTGTGTTTCCTGCCAAACCTATATAATGACCTGAACCCCATTTCAACTCTTTTAGGTTCCACAGCAGAGCTAAGGTGGGAGAGAAGTATGATTGTGAATTGTTGATTATTCTCTTCTTGAATGAAGTAACTGTGAAGTCTGTAGTTTGCTTGACGTTTGTGTCCATACACCACCCAGCAAGAGTGCACTCTTGATGGGCATGTACCGCACAATCATTTGGCATTGTCCCTTTTCGTGACAATGTGTGGTCACATTGTCACAATTACGCTGAATGTTTTTCACTAAATGCTTTTCCTCTCTTCCTGTGGATCTCTATGTTCAGACTTGCTCAAAGAGGCTTTCATGTTCAATTGAGTGAATCTACATGCTATTTGGCTTCTTTTAGATTCTTGTTGTTAACTGGCTATTTCATCTACGTCGAAATGGCTGACCAACTGATACAGGAACAGACTGCAGAGTTCAAGGAATTCTTTTCACTTATTGACAAGGACGGCGATGGCACCATCAGCACCAAAGACCTTGGTAAGGTAATGCGCTCTCTGGGTCAGAAGACCACAGAGGTAGAACTGCAGGACGCGTTCAGTGAAGTGAATGCAAGTGGCAACGGAACCATAGACTTGCCAGAGTTCCTGACCATGATGACCAGAGAGACGAAGGACACAGACAACGAGGAGGAGATCAGAGAAGTATTCCGTTTCTTTGACAAGGATGGTAATGGATTCATCAGTGCTGCTGAGGTGTGCCATGTGTTTACCACCCTGGGAGAGAAGCTGACTAATGAGGAGATTGATGAGAAGATGAGAGAAGCAGACACTGACGGTGATGGAGAGATCAGCTATGAAGAGTTTGTACAAATGATGAGAGCGAGGTGAAGGCCTTCCACAGATGTTTTTTTTTTATATATAGAAAGTGTGCCTTTTTCTCTTTGCATGGGCTCTTGTTCCCATGTCCCTTTCCTGTACTGTATGTGGGATCAGGCCCGCTCCACACATGGCAACACTGGAAGCCCTTACGGCTGGTTGTCACTTGTTACTATAACACCATTGGCATTGAAACGGTATAGAGGAGTATAACAATGCATGGACAAAGGATATAAGAAAATAAATCTGCATTTCACTACTGCAAAAAACAATATTTTCAAAATTGTATATTTTTGTTTTCCAATAAAACTAAGATTTTAATATATTGTTTTCTGTTATAATGAATCCTTGAGTTTGTGTACGCTGCAATAATACCCGTTTTTGTATTGGGGTTTGATTTGAATGACACTTGGGGTACAGTAAACTGTCTACCTTTAGCTTGAACACATTCTGCCATTATTCTACAACCAACCCAGCTGATGAGCATAATTATGCACCCGTTACACCGTATAAAGTATTTTCACATTGTGATCTACATAAACTAATGGATGATAAAACATTAGTACCACGCTCATGTTTTATCATTAATTAGTTTATGAAGATCACAATGTGAAAATGAAATTCAGATACAGGACACTCACTCAATGGGAGGCCAACGTTCGTGTGCAGCACAAACGCTGGTATACCTGGTATATGTTGCTATAATATCAGTGGTTCTCAGACAATTTCATGTCAAGGAACCCCCAAATGATATGTATTTGGCCACGGACCCCCATCTCAAAAGCAAAGATTTGAGTTAAAAATGTTCGCTTTAAAAATATATATATTCCAAGATTTGTACATTTTCATGATTTTTCAAAAAGCAGATCTACAAGCTCATAGCGTGGCACTCGTTGCCGCCCTATGAGCTTGTATATCTGCTATCATGAAGCCAGTCTGGGTCAAACTCATTTGTCATTCATGAATAGTCCAAGTTCTGCACATAATTGAGAGAAACGTTTGAGCACAGCCCCTCCGTTCAACCAGCGCAGAGTTCAGTGTAGAAGGGTATCACATCAAATTGTGTCCCTTTTTGGCTGTAATCAAATTTTCAGTTTTTATGGACATCGTCCATGTTAGGGCTCTTTGCTACATAATGCGTCTTGGTGTATAATCTAATGAAAATGACAGAATTCTTGTTCTGGATTTTGTGTCTGAACTTTCTATTGTGGGTTTTTACAACAACACCTGCTTTTTTTTCTGATCACGGACAGTACACCATCTGTCACGCATAGCGTGACTCCAGTCAACCTCCAGCCCCGCTCAGGGACCCTCAACGAGGCTGGAGAAAACGTCGTTGTCATGGACACCAGCTCCATAAACTCGTCAGCAGCGGTCGAAGACGCACCGACGCCGCCGATAAATATTCCTGACTGCTCCATCGGTCACACCGGCACTCTCATCAATTGCAGTAGAGGAGGCAATGAATGACTTCCACTTTGTCTATAAGCTGACATGCTCAAATCTCCTGCGAGGTCTGGTTCTTTTTGCCTCGTGGTGAGATGATGTGAGGGGCCCTCGCGGTGCAGTATGGTGCTCTGCCTCCATTCGTTTTCAATGTATACACACACAGTAGCGTCAAGAGGAGAGAGACTGGCTGCTGCTCACGGACTAATAACTGGCCATTAAAAAGTCGGCATACAGTGATTTGGGGGAAAAAGACAATAGAGACAGTTAGAGAGAGAGAGAGAGAGAGAGAGACCCCTCCCTGAGAGAGGGGTAGAGAGAGATATATACCGGTACTATAGATAGAAACCTTGTGTGCCACTGCAATGGAACTTTTTTTTTGTATCATTATTTTGTTGCTGTCGGGGCAGAAATCTCTTTTCTACATATTCTAACTTTTTGTGTTTTTTGGTTGTTTTTTTTAACCCTACTTGATCATACTACAGCGTCACACAAAAAGTAGCAGATCCACAAGCTCGAAACGTGGCGCAAAGCGACGCGTTTTGAGCTTGTACTGGGACATATGAGCTTTCCACCCCGACAGAGACGATAAACTACTCGGCATATTTTATTTCCCAGGTTCATCATCATTTGTACAATCCAGACTCACTGATCTATGTGTCATTTTGTAAAGTGCACCCTGTATAATTCCCTGCACCCTGTACATTTCCTGTCCTTATGTGTGTTTCTTTGTCACCTCCTCCTCTCTGATCCACTGTCGTACGTTGTTTGTTTGGACACATCCTCTCACCTCAAGTGTTCTGGCAAATTCTAATGCAATTGTCTCACTGGCATTGATGGATAATCTGTAACAATTAAACCAATCATGACAACAGAAAAGAGCGAATCCCACTCATCTTTCCCTGCAGGCAGATTGGGAGACATTGTGCTTAATAGAATTGAACAGGGGTGAACTTAGGTGTTCTGCCACATGTGTTGCCCTATAATGCCAGCTTTCCTCCTAGTGAAGTGGTTCTCAACCAGTGGTCCGGGGACCACCAGTGGTCCTTGAGGGGGTTCCAGGTGGTCCCCAGCTAAATGATGGAGAGTTGGTAACCAAATGGACCCGTATTAGAACTTTATCTCTTGGACCCGAGTTACATTATTGTTAAATATCTGCATTTACAAGAATTAGAGAATGTAGAAGAATTGTTATGTTTGATCAACGTTTGCCTGTTACCTCTCCTATGGTACCAACATCAACATAGCATGGAATTGTGAACAAAATCTTATCCAACGATAACAAAATATTCAAAGTTTTGGGTCTGAGAGTCTAAATCTCATCAAACGGTGGTCCGCGGCTCAAATGCCGAATAAATAATGGACCTAGTCAACTGGAGACCCTTACCTTTTTACTGGAGATCCCAGTTTTACAGTAACTGGAGTCTTTGATGGGACTCGAGGATGATTCATTACAGCATGGCTAGTAACAATTTATTTCATGCTAGTATGTAATAAAAGAGAATGCCATCTCTACTTACATTATTTCACTCGTAAGGACAGAACAACTGGTAAATAAGAATACAAAAGAAGATTCCATTTATCCCCTGAGCAAGCAGGCAGGATCTATTTATCTCAATGGTAAAGATTTCAGCACTTGCTCAGGAAACCGGGTTCAAATCCAGGGTAGAAGAGGAAAGTTACATAGTGCAGCTTTTATGTCAATACTACAGAGGTCTATTGATGTTGTGCAACAACAATGTGTTCCCCCAGTAACTCACCTTTTCTCCTATCCCCGTCAGACTGGGAGGCTCGTGTGGACAGCCACGGCAGGGTCTTCTACGTGGACCACGTCAACAGGACCACCACCTGGCAGAGACCCAGCAATGCCCCCAAGTGCAACCACACTCTGCCCCGCTCCGGATCAGCCCAGCAGATGGAACAGCTTAACAGGAGGTAGGAGAGGAGATTGTACTCAGAAAGAGTTACGCTGACCTCTGCTGGTTGTATAAAGAACTAGTCTCCTGTCAGCTAGTATTCTCACTTGCTTTCTTCTGTGACTGTGGCTCTATGCACAGCAGCCATATTGGAAAGAAATTGGTCCTCTTCCTTACTTCCTTCACAGGTCTTACCAATAATGCTAATTGAGGCTCCCATTCTGGTCAAACCTTAGTCAGGGTGCTGATATTGTGCATGTTGGCTCACTGGAAACACTCTGCTACACTAGTGGGTCTCAAAGTGTGGTCCAGGTACCAGGGGCGGATTAACCCTTCGTGGTGCCCGGTGCTTGGACCCGGTTCGGTGCCCCCCGGGAGCGTTTTGTCAACGGGGGGGGGGGGGGGGGGGGGGTTCTTTTTCTCCACGCCGTTTGGTGCCCCCCCCCCCAGGTTGGTGCCCTTTGCTTCAGCACCTCAAGCCCGTTGGATAAGCCACCACTGCCAGGTACCCTCATGGTTCCTTGAGCAGGTAACAAATGGAGAGTGTACAAATGGAATCAAATGAACTGTAAGGGTCCTTCCATCTGTAAGGGGCAATCTCGAAACACGTCTCGAAACGCGGCGCGAAGCTTGTCGATGCTTTTGTGTGACGCTGTAGTATGATCAAGTAGGGTATTCATTTATGAAAAAACACAAAAAAAATAAAATATGGAGATAAGAGGTTTCTGCCCGACAGCGACAAAATTCCGTTTCACTGCTGCGCTAAGTTAAGTGCTGTCCAGCTTAGCAGACCACAGGGTCTCCAGATGGAACGCCTCCGTTCTGAATAAATGTTTCTAATTACTGCACCGCAATTTAATTTGAATTCAATTCATGTTAATTTAATGTTAATAGAAAGAAAAGAAAAGAAGAGATTACCTATCTGGGTTGTATTTTAGATAGCAATCTTTCCGGTGATAAAATTGCAACAAAAGTAATCAAGAACGTCAACCAAAGAATACGTTTTTTGGGCAGGATCTCCTCGATGGTCAGTAGGAGGACACAAGCTGGAGCACTCATCCAATGTCATTTTGACTATGCATGCACCTCATGGTACTCTAGCACCTCAAAGGCATTAAAATCTAAACTACAGACCTCTCAAAACAAACTAATCAGACTGCTAGTAGACGTCACACCTAGTACTAACCCCTGCTCAGAGGACAGAGTACAGCAACTTGCAATGTCTCTGGTTTTCAAGACATTCAAGGGACCAGTGACCGTCCATGTACCTGTCAAACTACTTCAAAATAGTGAGAAACGCACACACAGGCACAACACCAGAGGGAGCTCCACTGCTCTCATTCCCCCCAGATTCGACACAAACATGGGGATGAATGCATTCTACTGTTATGCCACCAAAATGTGGAATGTCCTACCACCAGCCATCAAAAAGTGCAACTCCCTACCCTCCTTCAAAACCGCCATGAAAGCGCACCTGTCTTCTAGCTTGCCAAAAGAAATTACCCCCCACTGTTTTTCTGTAAATATACGTATTGCTCCTAGTATTAATGATTTCTTGTATAGTATTGTATCTGTCTTTATACTGTATGTCTTGATGAATTGAATACACAGGACCACAATGAAAACAAGCCCCCAGGGCTTTTTGTGTTATTATTTTATCATTATTGCATAACTTTACCTCAGCACTTTTCGCAAACTGTTAAAGTATTAAAATCAATCAATCAATTCCATCTTCTCTTGTAGATACCAGAACCACCAGAGGACCATGGCAACAGGAGAGGATTCTGGGAATCGTAGGCTGGAGAGGAGTAGCAGTACAGACACATCAGACACTGATCCTGCACAGACAGGTGGGACATGAGGATGTTTGTGAGCAGCTTTTCCCCCTTAGTGTAAACCACAACAGTGTTCTAGAACAATATGTAATTGATATGCTGCGGACACCCATCTGAAAATATTTTGTGCCAGGCAGGGACCCCCCATACAAGATTTGTGTTGTTGAAATATTCCAATTTCTTTCAATATATTTTTTTAAACAGCCGACCTACAGTATAAGCCGAGATTGTCTAATTTAAAAAAGCTGATGTACAATATATTTTAAAAATTCTGGGGACCCCCTAAAGGACCCCTGGGGGTCCCTGGACCCCACTTTGAGAACCACTGTTCTACAAAGTCCCTTGAAAACACTTCCCCGCACACACATGTTACATCAATCATCGTTGTCCTGGTCATGGGATTTAATTATGATTGGATATGGTGGCAGCGGCAGTGGCTCAGGGGTAGAGTGGCCGGGTAGAGTGAACTGGAAACCGCAAGGTTCCCAGTTCGATCCCGGGCAGGGGCACTCCCCCAGAGTTAGTGTCAAAGTGTCCTTGAGCAAGACGCTGAACCCCTAATTGCTCCCGATGAGCAGGTTGGTGCCTTGCATGGTTTCCTCCGCCATCGGTGTATGAATGTGTGTGTGAATGGGTGAATGTAATGCACAATCTATGTAAAGCGCTTTGGATAAAAGCGCTATATAAATGCACCATTTATATGGTCTTTTTTCCCCGCTTGGGTGGCTCTGTCGAGCGTCTACACGGAGGGAAGCCGGGCTCGGAGGGTGATATCACTGCATGTAATCCTACGGGCTGGGGCGGCACTTGTCAGCAGCAGGGAGTGTTGGGCGGGAGGAGTAGGACGAAGACTCTAGGTCCTCCCGGTGGGGGCTCCTCACTGGTAGTTGAGTCAGTAGGATACACCAGCAAGTGACAACACAGAAATGTGTGTGGTAGTGATGCTCGGGTCAGGTTTTTTCATAACCCGCCCCAACCCCTCCCGCAAAAAATAATATAAATCAACGGCCCAGCCCGTCCCGCAACCCGCCAAAAAAAAGAACACACACAAGCAAGTCCATTCAATTGCTTTCCAGAGAGAGAGAGAGGGTGGGGGACAGAAGGAGGGAGAGAAGAGAGAGAAGGTGTGTTTTGGTGGGTTTTTTTTCTTCCGTTGGGTTGACCCGCTTCGCCCAACCGCGATAATTGCGTCGTAATCTATAACCCGTCCGCCCGCCACTCGGTTCAACCCGCGGGACCTGCGGGCTACGGGTCGGCCCGCACATCACTAGTGTGTGGGGAGGAATCAATTGGCATAACGACGACATTGGAAAAGCTAAAAGCTAAAAAAAAAGATATGGTCTTTTGTGACCTGCATTGAACTTCTATAATGTCCTATTTGGTTACCTCCCCATTTACCTGTTTTTCCGACATGATGACCTACTCTCAAGAGTCTCACTTAGATGTCCCTGTCGGAGACCTGTTTTGTTCTCTGAATCACTGTAAGTGTTCTCTTACACACTTCCCCCAGAATAACAACTTAGCAATCTGTGAACCTTGGATGGACCTGTTGTTTTTCCCATTATGAAGGCAGACTAGAGTGTTTTTCTCCTTCCTGATAACCACAGCTGCGACTAAGGACCTGCTTCTCATTAGGGCCAAGTGGCAGGCCGGGTTCACCCATCTCGACAACATTCCTGCTTAACCACGTTTCACTCACTAGTGCAATGCAAAATGTCACAATATAAAATGTCATGCTACAATACAAAATGTCATGCTACAATACA
The DNA here is from genome assembly GCF_963280865.1 of Gymnoscopelus braueri. NCBI lineage: Eukaryota > Metazoa > Chordata > Actinopteri > Myctophiformes > Myctophidae > Gymnoscopelus > Gymnoscopelus braueri. The sequence continues at coordinate 38,484,276 of NC_137623.1, forward strand.
AAATATCATGATACAATACAGAATGTCATGCTACACCCCAAAGTGCCATGCTACAATACAAAATATCATGCTACAATCCAAAACATCATGATACAATACAGAATGTCATGCTACACCCCAAAGTGTCATGCTACAATACAAAATGTCATGCTACACCCCCAAAAAGTCATGCTACAATACAAAATGTCATGATACAATATAAAATGTCATGTCACAATATAAAATGTCATGCTACAATATAACATGTCATGCTACAACATAAAATGTCATGCTACAATATAACGTCATGCTTTGATACAGTACACTACCGTGTATATTAGTAAATGTATACTACTGATACATGAATTGATTACTGACACATGCATTGATTACTGATAAATCTATTGATTACTGACACATGCATTGAATACTGACACATGCATTGATTACTGATAAATGAATTGTTTACGGTCCGACCATGTCTGGCACTGCATTCTAAGTTCATGAAATGAACTAAATTGGTTATTCAGGTTCTGGTTAAAAATGGCAGTAAACTTGTGATAAATAAGAAGATCCCCTAGGCATATAACAACTCTATAGGACACATGTAAAGTGATTGCAAAAGCCAGATAAAGCCAGACAGCAGTTTTATACAAACCATTCAAATAAGTCCTGTATTGTAGCTTTAACTCAATTGTATTCTTGTAGGTTTAAGTATCCATTTCCCACAAATCAGGTGTCAGGTCTTTTGACTTGTGATAAAAAGTGGTTGTCTTATGTTGTTGGTTTGTGTGTAGAGTCAAGGAGAGAGGTTGTCTTATGTTGTTGGTTTGTGTGTAGAGCCAAGGAGAGAGGTTGTCTTATGTTGTTGGTTTGTGTGTAGAGCCAAGGAGAGAGGTTGTCTTATGTTGTTGGTTTGTGTGTAGAGTCAAGTAGAGAGGTTGTCTTATGTTGTTGGTTTGTGTGTAGAGTCAAGGAGAGAGGTTGTCTTATGTTATTGGTTTGTGTGTAGAGCCAAGGAGAGAGGTTGTCTTATGTTGTTGGTTTGTGTGTAGAGTTAAGGAGAGAGGTTGTCTTATGTTGTTGGTTTGTGTGTAGAGCCAAGGAGAGAGGGCCCCTCCTCACCTGTCAATAACCAGAAGATCACCATGCTCCTCCAATCACCTGCTGTCAAGTTTGTCACACACCCAGAGTTCTTCACTGTGCTGCATGCTAACTATGTGAGTACTGGAATGACACACTCACACGCATGCACGCACACACACAAATTGCAGATCTACGCGCTCACAACGTGTCGTAATGCAACGCGTTGTGTCCTTGTAGATCTGCTATTTTCGATGAACGAAACTGCCGTACAAATAAGTATAAATCAGCCTAACTCTAACTCTAACCCTAACCCCTGAACCTAAACTCAAAGTGCTTAATCCTAATCGTAACCTGAACCAGATTTTGTAAACCTAACTCTAAAAATTGTTTTAACCGTAAAACAACTTGTCCTCTTGCGAGGACCAGGAAAGTTGTCCTCGCGGTTGTCTGTTTCTCAAACTGTACTATACTTGTGGAGATATTTGCCCTTCACAAGTATACAAGCTTGTAGATCTGATTCTGTACTTTCACCAAATGTTTGCCCCAATGTAGGGATGCTAGGGTGGTGGTTAAAAAATCCAGAATCTAAATCAATACTCTTCACTTTCCACTCTCTCCGTCTCTGTCTCTATGTGTGTGTGTCTCTCTCCCCCTCTCTCTCTCTCCCTCTCTCTCTCTCTCTCTCTCTCTCTCTCTCTCTCCCTCTCAGGCAGCGTACCGCCTGTTCACCAGCAGTACCTGTGTGAAGCACATGATCCTGAAGGTGCGGCGTGACGCCAGGAACTTTGAGCGCTACCAACACAACCGCGACCTGGTGGTCTTCCTCAACAAGTTCGCTGACACCCAAATGGAGCTTCCCCGGGGCTGGGAGCTCAAGACAGACCCACAGGGCAAGGTAGGAACTGTCATGAGATGTGTGAGCGTGTGTTGCCATTTGCGAGGAAAGGGTGATGGAAAGTCAGAGAACAGAAGATTTTTTTCTCTGCTCCTGTGATACTACAGATTATCTGTGCAAGCATGACACAGAATCTGAGACCACTAACCCACCTGAAGCAGAGCCTAAGACAGAGAGTTATTGCATGAACATAGCATTTGACCCTTTAAGGGAATAAGTTAAAGGGATAGTTCACCCAAAACATTTGGGTTTTTCTATCGATTAGTCACCCCACGGAGACTTGAATTCATGGATATTATTTAGTTTTTGTCGCATTCCTAAGCCAATAACTTGTTGACCAGCGGACCGGTAGGCAGCGGTTCTGGTAGGAGACACAAAGGAGACTTTTTGTGTCTCCTACCGGAACCGCTGCCGGTCATCAAATTATTGGCTTACGAATGCGACAAAAACTAAAAAATATCCATGAATTCAAGTCTCCATGGGGTGACTAATCGATAGAAAAAAAGTCATTTTGGGGGTGAACTATCCCTTTAAGATACACGGATCATACAAACCTCACAGAATCATACGTTTTGATGGGACAGTAGGAGGCTTGGGAGGTGGAGGGAGTTTGATCATAGACAGCAGGAACAGAGCTGTGACCAATGCTGAGCATGAAGTATGAAAAATGAACAGTGTGGATGTATGAATGAACTTGACATAGCGAATGAAAATGAATGGAGATAAAGTGTGAGTGTGCCAGCGGAGACCCTGAATGCCGCGCCTGCCTGAACTATCGCGATGCACGATTTGTATACTCATCTTTTTTCTTCTCCCTCTGTTTTTTTTTTTCCTTCTTCCCTGCGTCTGTCACAGTCGTTCTTCGTGGATCACAACAGTCGGGCAACGACCTTCATAGACCCCCGCATCCCCCTGCAGAATGGTCGACTACCCAACCACCTCACACACAGGCAGCACCTCCAGAGACTACGCAGTTACAGTGCTGGAGAGGTACGCATGCACGCGCGCCGCGCACACACACACACACACACACACACACACACACACACACACACACACACACAGCTGTGGGCAAAGTATATACACAAGTAAATACGCAAGTAAATACGCAAGTATTCAAAAGTACAATTTAAAAGTACATTTTCTTTTTAATATCAATCCATTGCTGTATTGAAATTGAAACATTTCCCCCAAAGAAGTTTTAAAAAAACATCCTAGTGTCCATTTGGTTCCATTTGTACACTCTCAGAGTTAGATTAACACTCAGGGTTTTACAATGTGGGACTTTATAGAGAATGGTCCTGCTTCTGTGCCACAGATTCAATAAGGATTCATGCTGCTTAAATAATGTTAGCTGTTCGCTATAATCTTGCACCGTGACAGGAGAGTATGCTAAACTGCAGGCAATAAAAGAAATCCACTTTGGGTCTGATATGAATCACATAACTGTGGTTGTTCAGCCCACTGTTCCAGGTCGGGGTATGCAAAATTTAAATTGCACCCTAATGAACGATACTTTGCGATTGCTTCTTTGTGCAGTGGTGCACAAAATATGAACCTTTTTAAAAGTTGCTGTAAATGTAGCGTGCAAAGACAAGTCTGCAATTATAGCATTATTGCTGCAAGACCCAGGCATAACCAGCATCAAGATTCCCTCATCAATCATCATCATTTAAAATTGCTTTCTGAAACTTATCTTAACCAGTACTGTACCTGTCACATCTGCAGAAATTGATACCATAACATACACACACAGTATATCCATGTGTGTGTGTGTGTGTGTGTGTGTGTGTGTGTGTGTGTGTGTGTGTGTGTGTGTGTGTGTGTGTGTGTGTGTGTGTGTGTGTGTGTGTGTGTGTGTGTGTGTGTGTGTGTGTGTGTGTGCGCGTGCGTGTGCGCGGGTGCGGGCATGAGCTTCAACCATCTGTGAAATCATTTTCTTGCTTTCTCTGAGTTTAGACCCAATGTCACCTCTCAACACTTGCTTTTACTTTATTTGTCTTTGCTAGTGCATTGCCCATACAAGGCGTGGCCACCTTTCAGAACACGTGCCAATTTGGAGCGGTGTGTCTGTGTGGGGTAGTAATAGGAGGAGGAGGAGGCGGCAGACAGGCCTACAGTATACTGTCAATCGTTCATAACCTAGTTCCCTGGTTAGAATATATCTTAGTCCACTAGTTCTATATAGAGGAATACTTGATGCAGATGCTCTGGATCAGCACTGGGATCAGCACAATCAAACACACAACAGATATAACCAGAAGTATGTTTTGAAAGTACAAAAAATATATACAAAGCAGATATACGAAGCAGCTATACGAAGCAGATATACAAGCTCACAGCTTAGAGGCCCTTGACATGATAACGTTTGAGAACCAGTGACCGGTTCAAACAATATCCTGTATATCTGTGGGGCGGTCTCTCTAGGCGTCTGATGTGTCCAGGAGTCGAGGGATGTCCCTGATGTCCAGACCGGCCAATGGCCTGGTAGCAGCCATACGCAGTCAGTACCAGCCCGACGCCCTGCCTCTGGCCACGCCATGTGAGTATACTCACGCTCATTCACACTGGTCAACTTACTATTAGGGCTGCGACTATTGATTATTTTATTATTATTCAACAGCGTTGAGATACAACAAACCTGTCATAGTCTGTAGTACTGAAACGTGCAACTACTGATAATCAAAACTGCTGAATGAATGAATGAAATATGTATTGCATTTCAGTGTCTATTCCAGTGTAATTAAGCGGGATGCTTTCACTCTCAGACCACTGACACAAACGCACACACACACACGCATTCCAGACGCACTGTGGGGAACTGATATAAGCCAAGACGCAAAAGTCAGGGTACAAACCCAATCAAGGGCGTTTATTGGAGGAAACAGCCAGGCTCATAGAGCAATGTTTATATTTGGTAAATAATATTAACGTTCAACATAAATTCCTTCCCGAGTCCGGGGCATTACATCATAACATCTGTGGTCATTCTTCATAACCTCTGTTGTCATGCATCTTAATTTCCATGGTCATTCATCAGAACCTCTGTTGTCATTCATCATAACATCCGTTGTCATTCCTCCTGCAGGTTGCCTATGAAGATAACAGAGAATGTCCTTTTAGTTTCACATTTCACTAACACACACAGTTGTGAGGGAAAACAGTGGAGAATCGCTTACCGCCTGAGCACCCGTCTGTTCACCAAGAGAGCCAGGCTGAGACTGAGACAGAGCGACTGTTTTGTAGTTTGGTGCCACACCTAGGCGATCACACAGGTGCGCTCAGATGGGGCTGATTCATGAGGGCAATTGGTAGGTAACGCCCCTCTATGACGCAGCCCAGCCTGCTGCTGTGTCTGTGAAGCCTCTCTCTGTCTCTGTCCCGCTCCCTCTCTGAGGTGTGGTGCTTACCTAACAGGCGATCTCCCAGCGATACTCCACAGCACGCAGGGACATTTTTTAGTATTTGATTACAGGCCAATGTCATTTTGAAGTGGGATTGGTGATGTTGAGAGACCATTGTCTTCAAAAGTCAGCAGGAAATGGCTCTATGTTTCTACTTAAGGAATGGCATCTCTCTCTCTCTCTCTCTCTCTCTCTCTCTCTCTCTCTCTCTCTCTCTCTCTCTCTCTCTCTCTCTCTCTCTCTCTCTCCGTCTCTCTCTCGTTCACAGCTTACAATGACAAGATCGTGGCTTTCCTTCGACAGCCAAACATCTTTGACATGCTTCAGGAGAGACAGCCCAGCCTGGCGAGGAACCACACACTGAGGTAGACATTCACTCTCCATGTCCATGGACATTCTCAGCTCAACTCGACTTTATTGTCAATTCTGCCATAATGTCATATTGCCATATTGTCAATCTCCACCCCTCTCTTACGCTGTCATTCTCCACTGTCCTGTACTGCAAAGCATTTGTCTTGTCGTCTGTCTGTTGTCATCAGGGAGAAAATCCAGTACATTCGTACGGAGGGGACGCGGGGGGTTGAGAAGCTCTCATGTGACGCAGACCTGGTCATCCTATTAAGGTAAAATACCACCGGCTTGGGGTGGTATTTTCAGGTGAAACACCTGCCCAGTGCCCACCACCACGAAGTCCCGGGTTGGATTCCTTAACGGCTTGGTTCGGCCCTTCCAACAAACACAACTGTCAGTGTTCACGCTGGGTGGGAAGCCGGCTGGCGATTGTGTCCTTGTCGCGGCACTGGCGGCCCCTACTGGTTGGTCAGGGCACCTGTCCAGCGGGGAGCACAGCAGCCATATTAGAAAGAAATTGGGCCCCTTCCTTACATCCTTCACAGGTGTTACCAATGATACTAATGAAGGCTCTGTTCCATTTAGTGTAGCACAGTGGTTCTCAAACTTTTTGATTTCAAGGACCATCATAACTCTGAGAGTGTACAAATGGAACCAAATTGACCCGTTCGTGTCATGTGCATCAGAGGAGACTTGTGGTTGTCTATACCACTGGTTTTCAACCCGTGGACCGGGGCCCACTGGTGGGCCGTGAGGATATTGCCAGTGGGCCGACAAATAATTGGCAGAACACTAAGATTTTGATCTCTCTATATCTATTTTGAATATAACATAAATATTTTTGGATGATAAAAAATGTATGTAAAGAAATCTCATGGTATTTTTTCTTTAAAACCTTGAAAAAATAGTTTTCATTGTGATACCGTTAAATAGGAACTTTGCCTTTGATCCAAGGAGGAACATATACTGTAATCGGCTGCCGTGTTAAGTGGTCAGGTGGGTGGGCCGCTGATCCAGAAAAGGTTGAGAACCACTGCTCTATATCCTCCCCAAGACCAACAAGTAGGGTTTGGCAGTGACAGGAACATATAGTACACATAGAATTGGCAATGACAACATTTGGGAGAAACATACAATTAAAAGAATGTGACTGGCTTCACCTCTTCCATTTGTTTGACCCTCTGGGCTTCCTCAAACACGCCTCATCTTGTATAGCAGAGCACATTATTACTGTATGTGTTTTACATTCATAACCATGGCTCACAAAAATGGAAGGTACAGTTGATACTGCAGAGTAGTATACTCTCCCCCAAGGTGTATATAGGTAATGTAATACCTTATACTATACATGAATGTTCCATTCCATCCCTTCAATAAGATCACATACAAACTCAATGCATAATAATCATCAACCATTTACATAACAAACTACAGAATTCTTAAAAACCTGTTATTTTCTCCAATACGGTCCAGCACATTATTTGATTGATTAATTGACTAACGAACTAACCAACTAACTTAACTTATTTTTTTGTTTGTTTGTTTATTTTAGTCACAAATACGAGGAGAAAATATTGGTAGATTACAGGAAATTCCACACCAATGCAACTAGTCGCAACTTGCAACCAATTGCAAGCAATCGAAGCGGTTTGGACTGACCAGTTGCAGACCGGTGCAATTTGGGGATAACGGTTACAAGTCGCAAGTAGCTGCAAGCGGTTGCAGTTGCAACTAGTTGCATAGGTGTTGACTGAGCTTAAGGAATTGACTGAAATAAAAGTATGTGAGTAAAGTCCACACCAATGCAACTCCTTGCAAAAAAAAACATTTTAGAGCCCGTTGCAGCGGTCTGGACTGACCAGTTGCTGACCGGTGCCATTTGGGGATAATGGTTGCAAGGAGTTGCAAGCTGTGGACTGGCCTGAAGAAACCCAGCATGTTAAACTACACACAGATTTTCAGCATGACATTATAGGCAAAACTTGTCGATTTTTCCAAAAGTGCAAAAATAGACGATCTATAAGCTCACAACATGTCGATTATAGCAGGCAAAACATTCCGAAGATATAAAAAATATATAGCAAAATTAGCCAATCTACAAGCTCACGGTCGGCTCGTAGATCGGCTATTTTTGCTACTTTTGCTTTGGCTACTTTTATACTTTGTCATATGACAAAGTATAAAATAGACCATTCATTCAGGAAACTGTGTGGGCCTAACTAGATCTTCTCTGTGTTCCTGTTATCTGTAGTATGTTTGAAGAGGAGATCATGTCCATCATTCCCACCCACCCAGGCTACGGCTTCTCTCCTCGCTGCTCCCCCGTCTCCTCGCCGCAGAACTCCCCTGGTAGGTTCCTCCACTCGCCAGTCATTTTCTTCCAAGCCAACAGAGGCTTCAACTACCAACGTGTCTCCATAATGGCATGTTAATACATTCCGTCGCTATCGGACAGAAACCTCTTATCTCCATATTTTAACTTTTTGTGCCCACTTGATCTTTCTACATCGTCACACAAAAGCATCAAAAGTAGCAAATCCACCACATTTCAAGCTTGTCGATCTGCTATCTTTTTATTTGAATCATGAAAAGTAACAGATTTGGACAAATGTAAAAACAAACTGCATTGCAGAACCAATGCAAAGACTTCAGGGCTCTCCTTCATATTAGAACGATTATATTATCCATTTTCAAAGCAGTGGGCGTAGGTTTGACCGTGGCCATTCTCGCCGCTGTTTTACAGCAGCCCCTACATTGAATTTAGATGTCTGTAATCTCTGATAGTCTGGCTACGTGAGTACTTTAGACATCATCTATGTGAACTAGACTAATTGATTAATTAGTAGTTGCCGTCGGTTGTATTGTGGATCCAATTGCACAGTATAGTTTACTGTAAGATTTCAGTTTTTCCCTGTGGCCTGCCCCTCTGTAAAACCACGCACGCACACACACACACACACACACACACACACACACACACACACACACACACACACACACACACACACACACACGCACACGCACGCACACACAGACCATCTATTACAGTAATCATCACTTTTCTAGAGATCCTGCTGTGCTGTTAAGGGACTGTTATTGTCCTAATGAGCCCACTGGGAATTTTAACCAGGCCACAGTGAGTGCGTGCATGCGTGCGTGTGTGTGTGTGTGTGTGTGTGTGTGTGTGTGTGTGTGTGTGTGTGTGTGTGTGTGTGCGTGTGCGTGTGCGTGTGTGTGCATGCTCTAACATTAGTGTCAATCAGTTGTGTATCCATGTGGAAATTAATAGGAGACGAGGGTCTCTAACAGGAAACTGGGCCTCAGTAGGAATGTGGAGATTGTTTCTAATAGTTTCCTCTCATTGTCTTCTGTGTGACCTGGAAAAGCCACTGAGCTGCACTCTACTGCCCTACATCCATAACAATACCAACTAAACATACTGTGTATATAAATAGTCTCCGTCGAACTAACTATTTTTGTGGAATGTTCGCCCCCAGAATAGGGATGACAGGGTTCATACTTACTGTGTGTGTGTGTGTGTGTGTGTGTGTGTGTGTGTGTGTGTGTGTGTGTGTGTGTGTGTGTGTGTGTGTGTGTGTGTGTGTGTGTGTGTGTGTGTGTGTGTGTGTGTGTGTGTGTGTGTGTGTGTGTGTGTGTGTGTGTGTGTGTGTGTGTGTGTGTGTGTGTGTGTGTGCAGGGTTGCAGAGGGCCAGGGCTCCAGCTCCGTACCGCAGAGACTTTGAAGCCAAACTACGGAACTTCTACAGGAAACTGGAAGCCAAAGGCTATGGCCAGGGACCAGGCAAGATCAAGTAAGTGTCTATCTAGCGTATGGAAGGTTAACATGACGCTTCTTATTCAGTCACCACCTGGTGAAAGGAAAGTCACAGCCAGTGATACTGTTTTCTGTTATTGTGGGGAAAGCTTTAGTTGAAAATAGCAGATCGACAAGCTTGCAACGCGCCGCAGCGCAACGCATTGTGAGCTTGCCAATCTGCTATTTTCTGCGAAAGCCTTCCCCACAATAAGGATGCTGGGCTTTAAGTGGTTAAAGGAGTAATTCACGCAAACTCTGTCTCCTACCAGAGCCAGTCATCAAATTATTGGCTTAGGAATGCAACAAAAACTGAAACCTCTCCATGAATTCAAGGCTTCAAGGGGTGTGTTATTGATAGAACATAAGTACGGTAATGTTTTGTGTTAACTTCTCCTTTAAGGTTGGAAGGCTTGTTAAAAGCTTCTGACACAGGAAATATTGCCCTTCTAGTACTTGAACCACCCAAGCACATAAATAAAGTGGATTGGATTGGATTGAACCATGTCAAAAAGTGTCACGGGTACACATGTTTAGGGTGCAAAATTATTATATCTTAAGTATCTTCTCTTATCTGTTAGCATTTTATCCAGAGCAACTTACAATAAGCGAGGTAAAAAATCGCATACATAGAATGCAGAGAGACAGTGTGGTGCCTCAAGATACTACCAGGTAAACTACAAGCCTACCATCTGTCTAAACAATATGCTATCTAAATAACAATCTGAACATTGAAGCTACAGTATAGTACCAGGTAAACAATGAACCTATCATCTGTCTAAATAACCTGCTATCTGGCACAAAACATTTTCAAATGAGGGTCTGCGACCAAATTAATCTCAATTTTGTTGGTCCTTGACATGAACATGTGTGAGAAGCAGTTGTCCATGCTGTGTGTTGTAGATTGCTCATCAGAAGGGAACATCTTCTGGAAGGGACGTTCAACCAGGTGATGGCTTACTCCAGGAAGGAGCTGCAGAGAAACAAACTGTACATCACCTTCCTGGGAGAGGAGGGGTAGGTCTCACTCTGACACACACGCTCAAATAATTGTGATTAACATTAAAGTTAATTGTGTTTCTGTCGTTGGAACATTATGAAAAAAAAAAACATTCATGTTTGGCTTTTAGGCTTCGTAAACAAAAGGTGCACAGGGCAGATATGAAAAATAACTTGCATCATTTGAAGAAAACATAGACGTGGTCTGTAAGGGATGTTGCAATCCTGGGGGAAATACTTGATTGTACGACCTACGGTTCAAGCGTTATAGGCCTGAATGTGAAGCAGCCTGTTATAGTGCCACCATGAGGTCAATTTTAAAAATGCGTTCTTCCTTGGCCGACTGGGAGTGTGTGTGCAGATTTTCACACTGGTTGGTGCAGTGGTGCCCAACCCATTTAGACCTGGAACCCCTTTATGTTACTTTACCTTTCAATCCGGGAACCCCTTTTGGGGTTGTTGTTGCTACAGTATGTACAGTATATAGCAACATAATTTTTTATTTTAACTTTGAATACATATTTGAAGTTTTTCAGAAAACTTCAGGATTTAGGTCAGGATTTAGAAGGCGTTTTTAGAATCGGCCTCAGGTCTAAATGGGTTAGCTGCTCACAGTCAGACTCACAGACAGACAGACTCACGGAGTGAAAACAATCCATGCCTCCCAGCCGTTCTGGCCTGGCAGAGATAATGAATGACTGAATGAATAAATGAATGGATGGCTGGATGGCTGGATGACTGAATGACTGAATGACTGAATGACTGAATGACTGAATTAATGGATGGATGAATGAATGACTGAATTAATATATCCTCCTTGTGAGAATCTACCCTTTGTCTTTATGTTACAAACTTAAAAGTGTCTGTATTCTATGATTGAGTTGTTGGCAAATTATGGAGAAAAAATAGAACGTCTTTTATTTTCAACAGAAACCATCTGACTGATTTTAATCAGTTAATAGATCAGGTCTCAACTATGAGCCTTCAGTAATCAAATTATGTCCTTTATGTCTTTTTTTCTTATGTCTGTCTGTGTCTCTAGCCTAGACTACAGCGGTCCTTCCAGAGAGTTCTTCTTCCTGTTGTCTCAGGAGCTGTTCAACCCCTACTACGGTCTGTTTGAGTACTCTGCCAACGACACGTACACCGTCCAGATCAGCCCCATGTCTGCCTTTGTAGAGAACCATCTGGAATGGTCAGTATAGGGCATTTTGTGGTTCCACAGATAGAACGCCCATTCATTTTTCCCATTGAGATTTCCAAAAATATTTATATAAATTATTTTGTGGGCCTAGTGCTGAGGGCCTGATCTCTGAGATTTCATTGTAACTATTAACTAATTGCATCTGTGTGTGTTGTGTCCTGCAGGTTCCGTTTCAGCGGGCGTATTCTTGGCTTGGCGTTGATCCACCAGTACCTGCTGGACGCTTTCTTCACCAGACCTTTCTACAAGGCCCTGCTCCGCCTGTCAGTGCAAACACACGCACACATGCATGCACACGCACACATACACACCTGTTTGCTCCTTGTCCTTAAAAAAAATAGTACTTAATAAGTCATTAATAACAAGTTTACTAATAGCTTGTTCATCCAGACTATAAGGCAAATTTATAATCATTTTTTATCATGAACCAACAGACTTAACTAAGACTTTGTGAATGATCTGTTTAAACTGTTTATAAGAGGTAGTTAATCTAACTGTTACCAAATAACGGATCTTCAAGCTAACAACGTGTCATGATGACATTGCGTTACCTTGACAATCAGTTATTTTCATCAACAGACGCCGTCGTTGATGCTATACTGGGCACAACACTCTATCACTGAATTATATAATTATATTAACGCAAAGTAATACATCTGTGTGTGTGTGTGTGTGTGTGTGTGTGTGCGTGTGCGTGTGTACGTGCACAGGCCCACAGACCTCTCTGACCTGGAGTACCTGGATGAGGAGTTCCACCAATCACTGCAGTGGATGAAAGAGAATGACATCACCGACATCCTGGACCTCACCTTCACTGTCAACGAAGAGGTGTTTGGACAGGTAGGAAATACATTATTTTATTAAAACCCTTATTTTGTTATAGATTTTATTTCCATTAACTGTTGCACCGCTATTTCAAATTGCTTCGGTTGTTTGGAAGTAGCTAGAGCAGTTGATAATCTTGAGTCTAGTTTTATTTAACCCTTTAAGACCTGGAACGTCATTTTTAGTTCTTTGGCTATTCAAAAATAGCAGATCTACAAGCTCATAGCGCGGCACCGAGTGCCGCGCTATGAGCTTGCAGATCTGCTATTTTTGAAAAATCGTGAAAAATATTTTTTTATATTTTTTTCCGAAAAATTGTTAGGATTTCGTTTTTTTTTTAAAGCGGCCTCAGGTCTTAATGGGTTAAACATGGCTGAATAACACCCCCACACACTCTGCTCTGTTCACTGTACCATGTGATGAAACACACATGTCTTGGTGTGTTTTCTCACATGTGTGCAGGCACGTGCACACACAGACATCAAAGGGGGCTTGATCCCCTGCCCTTTTACCCATTGGTAAAAAAAAAAGTGCCCTCTCCAGACCATGAATGCAGCTTTTAGTATGGTGAAAGAAATGCAAATGCCCGCTTTCCATGCCATACTCGAAGGCAGCATTCAAGCCTTTTCCAAACTCTCCTGCACTTGAACGCAGCATTTTATTGTTGAGAGAGTTGCCCTCTGTGTAGAAATCCACGCCGTACGCCGCATCTCCAGTAAAGGCTATAGATCTTTCTTAGTTGAGCGCGGTGTAGTGCACCGAAAATAGCTGATCTACAAGCTCAGGGTTAGAAATGTCAAAACCAAATGTTCGGCCAAAAGTGCCCTTTTAGAAATGTCAGCCACTTGCGCCTCTAACATGCTCTGCACTCTCTCTCTCTGTGTGCGTGTGCGTGTGCGTGTGCGTGTGCGCGCGTGCGCTGTAGGTGACGGAGAGGGAGCTGCGGTCAGGAGGCGCCAACCTGCAGGTGACAGAGAAGAACAAGAAGGATTACATCGAACGCATGACCAAGTGGAGGGTGGAGAGAGGAGTCGTACAGCAGGCCGAAGCCATGGTCCGAGGATTCTATGAGGTACACACACACACACACACACACACACACACACACACACACACACACACACACACACACACACACACACACACACACACACACACACACACACACACACACACACACACACACACACACACACACACACACAGGATTTTACTAGCCTGGGATCCAGCCTGCTTTGCTACGTTCGGCGGATTTTTTTTTCTCTCTTAGCCTGGGATCCAGCTTGCTTCGCTACGTTCGGGAGATTTTCTCTTCGCAAAAAAATCCGACGAACGTAGCGAAGCAGGCTGGATCCCAGGCTAAGAGAGAAAATAAAATCCGCCGAACGTAGCGAAGCAGGCTGGATCCCAGGCTAAGAGAGAAAATAAAATCCGCCGAACGTAGCGAAGCAGGCTGGATCCCAGGCTAGGATTTTACAGTGTAGTACATACAAATACTGTCAAATTGGAATGTGTACATACTGTCTCTCAGTTCAATTCAAAACACTTAAAGGAGCACATTAATGCTCTTTATAAGATGGCACAATTTTTGGTCAACTCATTCTGTGTCTCAGAGGTGGGCTGTGGACTACCAATGACATCATCGGTAGGCAGGTTTTGGTCATTTCAAACAATCTTTCAAACTTTTATGTTTTTTATTGACACAAGAACAATCAGGCTTCTATTTCAGCAACTAGGAAGAGAAAGGCTGTAGGTTTTTTTTAGCATGGAATGGCAGGTTGCTGAACTGTCCACAGCCCACCAAGGACACACCCTCAGCCGTATGTTCCCTCAACCCCAGCCCTAACCCTAACACCATGCACAGTACGTTTTCTCACAAAGTTCACTGGCAATTTTATTTTATAGTTTGTAAACATGCGTAAAAACCTAAACCTTAAAGAAAGGTAAAATGGTTAACCCTAATTGGGAATCCTTCCCCCTTTTTTTAAAAGCTCTAGGAAAGGCGAAACAGCCAAAAAGAACTTAGGGCAAAGATTTAGAATTTAGATTAAAGACTTAGTTAAACAGAATGTAAAATTATAAGGACCTTAAAACTAAAGAGTAACAGGATCCCAAAAAGACTTTCTTTCAAAAAACAAGGATGGCGAGAGCAAAAATTCCTTGCTCTGCCTTTTTCTGAAAGGATGCCCTTTCTAAAAAGGCTTAGCACTGAAGTCCAACCCAAACCATTCCCTAACACCAACACAGCATATTCTCACTCTCAAGCCATCCTATTGTGACGGCATGGAACGTGAAGGGTAGTCTTCACATCAAACATATATATTTTTTTATATAAGAATGAAAAAGGAACCGCTTTGTACATACCAAAAATGAAGCATAGCGTTAGTTCATGCAGGACACGGAAGTCTTGCACGCCAAAGCTGTAACCAGCTGTCAGTCAGCTGATGTGAACATCAGCTTTCTATTCCCCATTCACAGCACTGCTGGTCATTACGTCACACACTCATTATCCAATCACAGCTCACGCATGAGCAAAGAGGTTCCTTTAAATACGGCTACATATTCTCTAGGTCTTTCTTGGTTGCTGAACCAATGCATTTTGCTTGCTCCTCCTCCACCCCAGCCTCCACCTTTTGATTAGAGTCTGGCATAGGCTCAAATACTTGTGATTATCATGTATATCTGCTTTGTTTAGAGTCTGGCATAGGCTCAAATACTTGTGGTTATCATGTATATCTGCTTTGTTTAGAGTCTTGCATAGGCTCAAATACTTGTGTTTATCATGTATATCTGCTAATTCTAACTAATATGTCAATGTACTGCTTATTGTTGACATTGTATCCCTATGTGGGATTTGCTTAAGCATTCCCTGAATATATGCTTAGCAGGCTGCTTCGACAAAACTCTGTGAATATTCCCCCTAGAGCGGAGCTTTACGCCAAGCTTAACTGTATTCCATTTGTGGCAATAAATGGTTAAATCTACTTTGACGTGAGTGTTTCTGATTGAACGTGCGTTTGTGTGTGTACTAGGTGGTGGACTCCAGGTTGGTGTCAGTGTTTGATGCCAGGGAGCTGGAGCTGGTGATCGCTGGTACAGCAGAGATCGACCTGATAGACTGGAGGACCAACACAGAATACAGAGGAGGTGTGTGTGTGTGTGTGTGTGTGTGTGTGTGTATGTGTGTGTGTGTGTGTGTGTGTGTGTGTGTGTGTGTGTGTGTGTGTGTGCGTGTGCGTGTGCGTGCATGTGTGCGTGTGTGCGTGTGTTCATTACATACACATTCTTGCATCATTCACCTGTTATGACCAAGGTTATTATAGATTTGAATATTCAGTATTAATCAGATTTAATTATTTACTTTTTACTTTTTGTTTTCAATATCAGTTATGTTATAATTAGTTTTTAAAGCGGTTTTGCTAGTTTAGTTTATAAGAAAAAAAATCTCTATTATTTAAGTTAGTTTTGTAAACACACAATACAGTTAGTTATCATTTCATTTGTAAAGCCTTGTTTCTAATTTGTATT
Source organism: Gymnoscopelus braueri (assembly GCF_963280865.1). Classification (NCBI taxonomy): domain Eukaryota; kingdom Metazoa; phylum Chordata; class Actinopteri; order Myctophiformes; family Myctophidae; genus Gymnoscopelus; species Gymnoscopelus braueri. The sequence goes on from NC_137623.1 coordinate 38,500,361, forward strand.
TTATTTAACAGTGAGTTTGAGTTATTTGGTTAGTTTTAAGCTGTAACTGTAATATTAACCCTGGTTATCATCACGTCCTTGTCGTCCTATCACAGGCTACCATGACGGTCACATGGTGATGCGCTGGTTCTGGGCGGCGGTGGAGCGCTTCAACAACGAGCAGCGCCTGCGGCTGCTCCAGTTTGTCACGGGAACGTCCAGCGTTCCCTACGAGGGCTTCGCCATGCTGCGAGGCTCCAACGGACTGCGGCGCTTCTGCATCGAGAAGTGGGGGAAAGTCACCTCGCTGCCCAGGTGAGAGAGCTCTCTGCTTGTGTGTGTGTGTGTGCTGAAATTGAATATGATATCGTTGTTGTCGGGCAGAAACCTCTTATCTCCATATTTACTTAGCTTTTTGTGTTTTTTTTGTAAATTAACGCCCTACTTCATCATACTACAACATTAGAAGATCCACAAGCTTGTAGATCTACTACTTTTGCTATTTTAGAATTTGAATCCATATGGACATATGAGGTTTCCACCCGACAGAGGCGAGTGCTTTACACATCTTTTTATCCTGTTTTCATGGGTTGTCAGTTGGGCTTAGTTGGTGCAAGAGTTAACCCAACAAATCTATTTTAATCAATTATTTTTAAAAAAAACATCGGTAATCTGTAGTTTAATAAAATAATCGACCCCTATTTTGGGCATGTCATAGGTGAAAATAATTGGAATCAGAATCAACTTTATCGTCACATCACAGGTTTACCAGTGTAAGAATACGCAATACGACACATTGTGAGCTTGTAGTTCTGCTATTTTCACTATTTATGCATGACACGTTGTGTGAGGAAGTATAAAATAACACTTATGTTTATTAGTTAGTTTGTTGATGTATAGATGTTTATATATATATTGTTTCTGTCAGGCAGAAACCTCTTACCTCCATATTTAAACTTTTTGTGTTCTTACTTGATCATCTACAGCGTCACACAAAAGTATCCAAAACAGCTTATCTACTTTGAACTTAGATCTGCTACTTTTGTAACTTTAAAATTTGAATCCTGAAAAGTAACATTTTTTTTCCTGGGGACCCTCTGGAATCCCCTCAAGTACCCCTAGGGGTCCCGGACCCAGCTTTGAGAACCAATGGCATAGAGCACTGTTAAATATGTAAATATCCCCTTTTGTGTCTTCCATTTAAAAAAAATTATATATATATATATATAAATATATATATATACAAAATATATAAAATACATATTTTTCAAAAGATTTTAAAAAGTAATAAAAAAAGAAAGAAAATATGTGTGTGGTTAGCACATTGTTGTGTTGTTGGTGAAAAAAATATAGTAATTGTGTTGAGTAATTGTGAGCAATGAAGATAGCAATTAGAAGTTGTTTAGAGTAGTGGGTATGATTGATGCTAATTGAGAATGTGGTATATATGCAGAAGGACAGGTTGGTGATGGAAATGAGATAGCATTTGTTTTGAGATTACATGTTTTATTGTCATGTTGTTATAGAGAGCAGTGAACATCGTATTTGTGACAAAAATCGTATAATATCACGAGAAATAAGCAATCTGCAAAAAGCTGTCTTTGTGTAGTTTATTAAAGCTTGCAAGGATGCCCGTTGCTTTCTGCTCAAGCGTTAGCAAGGGACATGACAAGAACACTTGTGGAAGCATCTCTTAGTCTTATGTCCCCGGCCCCTCCCAGAGCCAGGGGGGCCAATAACAACAATGATATCACATGAATGTGCAATGGCCTTTCTCCTGGCCTTAAATCTAAAACAGTTGCAATACATGTTGGTCAGAGTACATCGTTACAAAGTCACACAAGAACACACGAACAATGGCAAACTGTCTCGCAAATAGACATGTCACATGTTCATACTTCACGTACACAAATCAAACTTTAGTTCATGACAGAGATCTCTGTTAAGAATGACTTACATAAAGGGTTAATGGAACATTCTCTATCATATGACTGCATGCTACAAAGGCTTGGATTTTGACCCAGACTCTTGAACCTGGTGTCTAGTTTGAGGGGGATTATGGTATTGAACGCTGAGCTGTAGTCCATGAACAGCACTCTCACATAGGACTTGTCTCTCTCAAGGCGTGAGAGGGTGGTGTAACAGTGATGTAGCAATGGCATCGTCCGTGGATCTGTTCTGGCGGCGGGCAGATTGTAGGGGGTCGAGTCTGAGTGGCAACTTGTTGATCATCTGCACATAATTTCACGTTTGGTTTGCGTGAATTGACAACAATTCAGCTGCCGTCTTGGCAGGGCCTGCTATGTACAGCACTGGTTCTCAAAGTGGGGTCCGTGCGTGTACGTGTACGTGTGTGAGTGTTTAACGCCCGGGATTCAAACCCGGGTCTTCCACGTGGAAAGCCAACATCTTATCCAATAGCCTAAAGGGGAATTCCCGTGTTGACCGTGGGAGATATTAGGCTTTTGGTCATCAGGCAGAGACTCTGAGCCACTAGTGCGCACTCGCGTGTGCGTGTGCGTGCCTGCGTGCGTGTGTGTGTGTGTGTGTGTGTGTGTGTGTGTGTGTGTGTGTCACTTTGTGCCGCGCTGCAAGCTTGTACATCTGGTATTTTTGGGGGTCCCTGGCAAAACCTTTTCAGATAGCGGACCGCAGCCAAATACATATCAATTTGGGCATGACAGGGTTTGAGAACTACTGGTGTGCAGAGCGCTGTTGGACGAGGCGTGCGCTCTGTCCTCTGACCTTGCTGTGCAGCGTGGGACATTGAGTCAGCGGAAGCAAAGTGTGCTCAGCACAAACACAGAGCTGGACACAAGTTTCAGCACGGCTACAATGGAAGTGTGACATATTGACTTAGATATACCGTAGCTATGAGCTTTACCATTGGTGGGTGGGTAGGGATGCGCTCAATAAGGCTAACGATGGAGGTTGTGTTAACTTGTGTGTGTGTGTGTGTGTGTGTGTGCGCGTGTGCGCCGAAAAGGCAGTTTGGGTCTATAAAACCAGTTCCAGTCTGTGTTATAACCTGGCGTTTTGGGATACGGCGCAATAAACTATGGAGAAAGACAGGGCTATTGTATCTGATGTTATCTCATTCTGTCTGTCCGTCTGTCTCTCCATCAGGGCTCACACTTGTTTCAACCGTCTGGACCTGCCCCCGTACCCGTCCTACACCATGCTGTATGAGAAGCTGCTCATCGCTGTGGAGGAGACCAGCACCTTTGGCCTGGAGTGAACAGAACATACAAACCAAACCAAACTATACAACCCTGACTATGGGGGGAAAAAACGAACAAACTCAAACAAAACAAAGGGAATTTCCTTTTTCTTACAATCAACACCCAACATTTCCATCCTATGGTTGACTCACTGTACATCGTTGGAAGGACTCAGTCTAAGTTCTGAGTTCTCAGTCATGTGGATCTGTGTTATCTTACTGTATATTGTTGGGGGGTACACAGCAAAATCCTTACGGGTCCATTTGTACACTCGCAGAGTTGAATGACCATTACGGATGTTGCTGTGTACCTTTGCGCTTGGAACTCGGAAGTATGTAAGGCATCGATCGGGGCCTATTGAAGACCTTTGTAAGAGCAGGTGGCATCCATGGCACGGCATTGAGACCTGTTATTTTTCTATTACTCAGTAAAGACTGTGAATTACTAGTAACAAATACAATGGCTCTGCTTTCTTTTAATCATTTTACTATATATAGTATTACTGTACCCGATGGATGGGTTTCGGACAAAAAGCAATCAAGTTAATTCATAAAAAGTTGCATGCATTGAACTGCATCATCTGTCCAATATAGGCCTAACGTGTGCCGCCGATGTTTGTAATATGGGGGAGAGGGTACTTGGACAAGCCAATGTAATGTATGCAATAGTTAAGGCCTTTTACTCCAGCCTGCTTTGCCCCCCCCCCTCCAGTTTGTCTCATCTTATCCATAATGCATAACAGGGTCTTCCTGGATGGTTAACGGCCCACCCTGACTACATCACAGGCAGAATAAAGATTCTGTTTTGCTCCGTTCCTCTGCCTCAAAGAGCTGCTGCATTGTCAACCAGGCAGCCAACCAAGTCGGGCAGTCGTTCATCGTCTCAGTCTGATCGAAACATCTCCTTGACCCTCCGTATGGGTCGAGCGACTTGAAATGCTTTTGCCGTCGTTTTGACCGCATTGTTCCTTTATTTTGGTGGTGGAAGAACGAACCCGCAGCGGGCTACGGACTCGCAGCGTATCCTCCATTATTCCAAATCACTGTGCCAGGTCGCCGTGCCATCACGTTACTGTACGTCTCAAATCCCTTGGCCTATTGAGAGTTGTACAAAGGTACGACTACACAGGGCTTCTGGTTCTTTTTGGAAATGTGAGGCACGGGTGGTGAGGACCATGTCGATGCTGTCAGGCAGAAACCTCTTATCTCCATATTCTTTTAGTTTTTTTGTAAATTAACACCCTACTTGATCATACTACAGCATCACACGAAAGCATCAAAAGTAGCAGATCTGAAAGCGCCGCGGTTTGAGCTTGTAGATCTGCTACTTTTGCAGTTTTTTTATTTGAATCCTGAAAAGTAACAGTTTTGAGGTTTCCACCCGACAGAGATGATATGATGATGATGCAGTCCTGGGTCTCTCTCTCTCTCTCTCTCTCTCTCTCTCTCTCTCTCTCTCTCTCTCTCTCTCTCTCTCTCTCTCTCTCTTCTCCTCCTCTCTCTCTCTCTCTCTCTCTCTCTCTCTCTCTCTCTCTCTTCTCCTCCTCTCTCTCTCTCTCTCTCTCTCTCTCTCTCTCTCTCTCTCTCTCTCTCTCTCTCTCTCCCCTCCTCTCTCTCTCTCTGTGAGGTGGTCCTGTGGACACATTGAGGTGCTACTGAGGTACAGTCAGGCCTCCTCCGAGCGACTCTACACAGCAAAATCCTGGACTTAATCCTTCACTTAACTTGAGAGAGTGAAAATGGAACTTTACGTTGTGCCTAATGACACCCTCTAGCTGTGGCTATATCCATGATTCACCGTGGGTTTTAGTGCCAAATGGCCTCATGCATGGCGCTCGAGGAAAGGTCATGGGGTCGACCAAATCAAGAGGTATCTTCCTCTTGGGAGCGTGAATGTGCACAGCTTACTTTTTGAGATACTTTGGCCACAGACAAAAAAAATACCAAACAGACTTAAAGGAGTAGTTCACCCAAAAAATTACTTATTTTCTATCAATTGCACACCCCATGAAGCCTTGAATCCATGGATTTATTTGTGTTTTTGTGGCATTCCTAAGCCAATAATTTGATTCCCGTCTCCTACCGGCTAATGTATCCGGTAGGAGACACAAAGTAGATTATTTGTGTCTCCTACCGGATACACACCCGGTCATCAAATTATTGGCTTAGGAATGCCACAAAAACAAAAATAAATCCATGAATTCAAGGCTTCATGGGGTGTGCAATTGATAGAAAATAAGTCATTTTTTGGGTGAACTCCTCCTTTAATGATTAAAACGTAGCAAAGCTTGAGCAGTTTTGGGGCGTTCGGAGGGAAGGGGGGAATCCATTGACACTCACCCCCCGATACAGGATCCAACCAAACCCTTTTATAAAGCTCAAAATAGCCTACTCTCTCAAGCCGTTCCATTAAGTGAATAAAAATGTAAATGGATTTGCTGTGTATGATTGACAGAACATGGGCTACATTGTGCAATTGCTGTGTTTACATTCTTTTGCTGTATTTGCTGTATTTATTTTGTATATGTTTTTTGATCATTGTTATACAGTATATACTGCATTGTATGCAGGAGTAATAGAAAGGATTTAACGCCACTT
>NC_137623.1:38513657-38531157 GCF_963280865.1 Gymnoscopelus braueri
TAATCAAACTAATCAATTGTAAAAAAAAAAGTAGGGTGTTAATTTTACCAATTTACAAAGTTAGAATATGGAGATAAGAGGTTTCTGCCCGACAGCAACGATATATATAATCTATTTTAATTAAAGAATAGATTTTTTGGGAGAAAATTTCTTCTCAAAAATTGCATATTTATGGCCGATCTCCTAACTAAAACGCTCACAATGCGATGCATTGTTATGTGTTGTGAGCTTGTAGATTGGCTATTTTTTCCTATTTTTGGGCAACACCATTGTTCAGGGAAATATAACATAGGCTTAAGTGGTTAATCCATTTACTCGATAATAAAAATCATTTAAATTTTTTTGTTCACGTTGACAAAAAAGTAATCAATAGATAATCGTTAAGAAAATCAGTGCGTGCGTGTGTGTGTGTGTGTGTGTGTGTGTGTGTGTGTGTGTGTGTGTGTGTGCGCGCGCTTGCTTGTGTGTGTGTGTGTGTGTGTGTGTGTGTGTGTGTGTGTGTGTGTGTGTGTGTGTGTGTGTGTGTGTGTGTGTGTGTGTGTGTGTGTGTGTGTGTGTGTGTGTGTGTGTGTGTGTGTGCGTGCGTGCCTGCTGAGTATCGGACAGTGCTGAAGGCACACGTGGAAATGTCTTATGCAAGCGTCTCATCAAAGCTACATACTTTCCTGCAAAATGAGTTAGCTGTGCATTCCTGAGGTAATACTGGCTGTGTCTGGGGGTATTTTTGGAGTGGGGGGGGATGCTATTAAGCTTGTTGTCAGATGGACACAGGGAATTTAATTTCTGCCCTCAGACCACCTCTCGGTTCACGTGGAACTCGATGTTTCCCTTTAAATTGAATAAAGCTGTGCAGAAACATTTATGACGTCCAACGCAGGCCTTGTTCTGGTACAATTCAGGCCGTAGAGCCCTAGACTAAAGGGTTCCAAAACCTTTCAGTCCACGAGCCTCCAAAATAATCATATTTATTTTGAACTCGGGAAACCCCCCCCCACCCTAACAAGCACTTGGAATTGTAGGCATTACATTTAGTCTGACTCGGTTCCACAGATAAATATTGTGAAAATAGCCGAACTACAAAAGTTTGAGAACCACTGCCGTAACTCCCAGAGTTACACACCCGTTTGGAACCCCCTCATGGAACCCTAATGGTCCCTGGTCCCCAGTTTGAGAACCATTGCCCTAGATATCAGACAGGGGCCTGGTTCTAATCTATTCTACACTGGCTGCTATGCAGCATTGTGTTCCATCTGTTCCTGAGCTGAATCCCCCTACCTGCACATTCACAGCAAGCCACATGCATCAGGTAAATTCCTTAAATGTAAGTGTTGCACATTTGACATTGTAGACCTCCCGCTGCGGTCAGCTGCTTGCCTAGCAAGACTTTCTTCCAAAAAAGACACTGCTTCTGAAATATGTTGGAAGCAAGTCGACTGAGGCATGGGACTTTCGGCAGACTCTGAGCCTCGGTGATTAATCAGTATAATGGCTTAAAAGAGTTCTAGCGCCAAGTTCAGACCCTGGCTGACTCCTGGCTGTTTGAGTGGCTTTAATTCTTCTGAAATCCGCAGAACTGTTCCATTCATGAGGCTTTTCCAGAGCAGATGTGAGCTGTAAAGCTCTCTGCTTTTTGTCTCTTCGGTGTCAGTGTTTGTTTGTTCTTTTTCAATTCCACCTGGAATAATGAATCTAAGAATCAAGTATATTTGTCACTCAACTCTTGCAGGTACAAGCAGCAAAATGCATGTTCTGTGCAACAGCAATACAACACAAGATAATGATAAGAATAAGACTGGACTGTAATAAAATAAAATAAATAAAACACTATAAAATAAAATAGGAAATAAGAAAACAAGATATATAAAAAAATAAGGTTAAATGGTTAGAATTAGGTTGAGACTCAACACAGAATGTGCAATGGGGAATGAACCCCATAAACTTGGCTTTTTTCAGTTATTGTCTTTAAATTATCTACCAGATTTGTTGATGGGGTTTTTTTGTACACTAAAAGCAGAACTGTACAGTGAGGCTGCTGTGTATTGGTGGAGAGGACAAGCATGATTAGAGAGAGAAGTGTGGAGAACATTCTCTAGTTAGTATGGCTTTCTGGCAATGTACTCCATTCAGTTCCAGCATGCTAGCGTGTCAGTGTGCGTTTACAGAGTTTTTCCCTTGAATTGAAATTTCTTAGGCAGGTTGCATAAGCATTTTTATCAGCCTATCAAATCATCCCTTGCAAAAGTAACGTGTAAAAACAATTAGAAATGGACGGTCCATGCATTTATGCTGCAGTTTGGTCGTGCCACTAGCACGTGCCACACTGACCATCGTCATGCCCACACCAAAATGTGTTGCTACACTGCACTGTATCCACTTAAACCAGTAGTAACCTATTAACCAACCTATTCAAGCCCCTGAGCACTTATTATTCCAATATGTAAGCCGAGATCTATCACTTCAATATGCTCCAAAAAATTCATCAAGACATCATTTACTTTAGCAATTTCTGACAGGCTCAATCTATGCAGTACACAAAGGCTAGTAGTCTAAATATGAATAAACAAACAAACATTTTTGGAAAACAACATAAGAATGACAAAATATTAGGAACATTTTTAATAAAGTTTTAATAAAGTTGTTTTGAACAAATTAAAACACATAGGGACTAGGGCATTAACGAATAGTGATTTATGGTATTCGAATTATTCGACCCAAAAGTATTCGAATAGTCGATTATTCGGTTTGATTATAATTTTTTTTTTTTTTTAATGGCATTGATGACTCGACTCAAGGAATGCGAGTTGACGTCACACCAGAGCTCACAGCTGCGTGTCTGCTCTAGAAAAGCCACTTTAAAAAAAAAAAATCTTTAAATTTTTTTTTTTTTTTTTATTTTTTTTTGGCATTGATGACTCGACTCAAGGAATGCGAGTTGACGTCACACCAGAGCTCACAGCTGCGTGTCTGCTCTAGAAAAGCCACTTTAAAAAAAAAAAAATCTTAAAAAAAAATCTTAAAAAAAAATGTTTTTTTTCTTTTTTTTTTTCGAATAATCGAATAGTGGTTTGATAGTCGAATAGTCGGTTTGATATTCGAATATTCGAATATTCGACTATTCTGTGAATGCCCTAATAGGGACATGAAATAAATTACTTTTACAGATATCTAATCTTCAATGCACAATATTGACTTTCTCATCAATTAATATTCTATATAGTCTTAAACTATACTTCATTGACCGGGGTCCCCCAGGGCTCTATACTTGGCCCCCTAATTTTTTCCCTCTACAACAAATCTCGTCTTCAAAAAATAGCACATCTACAGCACAACTCTGAGTAATGCATTGCAATGCGTTGTGATCGTGAGGCTGGGTTAAATGATGCATCGAGTTAAGGCCTTTGCAGACAGGGTGCGATTTTTCGCACGGAAAAAACGGACAACATTATTTTTTAAATGAACACATGGTTCTCAATGACCTCATGCACACCGGTTCCGAATTTACCGTGCGGCGATGCGATGCGGCGATGCGTTTTTTTCCCTATCGAACCCAGTTCGATTCGTGCGTCTTTTCGCATGCGGTAAAAACTGATTGACTAATCGCACCCTGTCTGCAAAGGCCTTACTGTAACAGGTCAAACCTAGACCGACCACAGTCACTGTGTAATGTGGAGTCGCCTACTGCATAGATCCTGGATATTGAGCAAGGAAAAACATTGATTTATGAACTGAGCAGGGTGATGGTTTCCAGGCTCTCTGTTGCCGTCAGATCGATGGAACTGGACACACAGCCCTGCCCTGCTAAATTCCACAGACCCAGTCAGACACAGACAAACGTCTGACCTTCCCAACTCATCTGCCACACAGCTTTCTCTAACACCCAGCCTCCCAGCCTCTCCCTACACTAGCAGCCATCGGTGAAGCATGCCTTTCTGAACGGCAGGGGTGCGGCTGATTGACCGATGGATGTCTCTGAAAATAATGTAACATAATATCGGGGCCTTGTGGCAGAGGAGCGCATTGACCACAATGACTCATCCCATGTGTCATTTGAAACAAATGGCGTTTCATAGTTAGTTAGGATGTTGGTGTGATCTCGGGCCTGTTGGCTTCGACTGGGCTTCACAGTAGGGGCCTGAATTTCATGTTGATGTGGCTCAAGTCAGGACCTCTGGGCATGTTGCCGTCGTCAGCAAGGAACTGGAATTCATTATACTTAGTGCAGTGCCTGTTCGGGGCGTGGCTGCCGTTTGGAACGTGTGTCCGTTCGGAGCGCACCTGTTCATCTCATCCACTTCACACTCGACCCTGCAATTCCTTGGGTTCTCAGCAAATACACCTGCCAAGTGTGAAGTCGATTGGATGGAATTATTTTACTGTATTCTGAGGACAGTGAGGCCTATTTATAGATAGATGGAGCAGATAGATATAGATAGATAGAGACATGATATTTTCACATTGGAAATACACATGCACTTTAATATAGTGCGTGCAATATAAATGTATGGGAATCTTATGGGTCTATAGGGTTTCATGTAAAATTGAGATAAAGGGATATAGGCATGTGTAATAAGTCAATTTTAATATTTTAAATGTTTTGGCCAATTATTTTACTGTTAGTTATAATACTTATTTTAATCAATGCTTAGAGTCTATTTTTTAATGGAGCCATTGAAACATAATTTAGTTCTGCTGTGCATCTCTGATGTAAAGTTATGAATGACAATAAAGAGAAACTTGAAGTTGAGCAGTCAACACGGGAAGGTTGATATACAGTAGTGACAGTTTTACGCACCAGTGTTGTGGATGGATTCAATTCAGTAACCAAGCATATGGATCTGGAATGTGAAAAAGGCTTGATGTCAAAGAGAGGGACCATGATGTCAAATAGCCTACTTCACAAAGACAATGAGAAAATTACGCTGACAAATTAGCGCAAGCTAAAGTTCACACTGAAATGTAACCGTGTGAGCGAGCAACCTCATTGCTGAAGGAAGTCGACATGTACTCAAATCGTCCGATAAACGTGGTTTGTGCAGCTATGGTCTGATGGAATTCAAGGCCGAGGAGACAAGGAACCAAAACACTGCTAAAACCTTTGGTTTTCATGGTTGACAGACACAGAATCTCAATGTACCATCAAGAGCGAGGTCTTCCACCAACTCCTGCCGTGAGCTCAGCCAAAACTCTCTCTACCACACGCTGTCAGGAAATCCCAGCATGACTGTATTTATTGGTGGTAGTAGTATGCAGTGGTTCTGTCAACCATAGATCAGCAGATTTTTGCCGAGTTTGCCGGGACAGTTCCCCATTGACAGTAATTTTAATGTATTTATGAAATTGATGAACTGGTAATCAAGTGAATCAATTTCACTAACCATGCGTTGTTCACCACAATTACCAAACCAGAGGTCAACGGTTAATAGTGATTTTACTTACGTGTATATATTCTAGATTTGAGTGCTGCGTGATCCCATAAGAAGTTTCTGCCTGACAGCATCGAGATATATACAGTATATATCTCGTTGCTGTTGGACAGAAACCTCTTATCTCCATATTCTAACTTTTTGAGTTTTCTTTGTAAATTAATGCTCGAAACTCGGTGTGACGCGCTTCGAGCTTGTATCTGCTACTTTTGCCGTTTTTGAATTTGAATCCTTAAAAGTAACAGTTTGGACATAATGAGGTTTCCACCCGACAGAGACGATATCTAGTATCCAACCCATATTTTGAACGTTTCCATCCCCAGTCTAATTAGCTAAAACTAGGCTATGTCTTCAGATAGCTGTGAGGGAACTAAATTAAACCTAGCACAGATTGACTTCTATTTTTATAGAAGCGAGCATTGTGTTGTAGTAAGTTGTAGTTGTGTTTCTGGGTGGTTGTGATGTAGTTTTCTTGTGTCGTATGGATGTGTGTTGTTGTCATCTGTTTTAATTGTGTTGAGTTAATGAGTCGCTGTACATCTGCTATTTTTTTTAATCTTTGAAAAATATCACAAATGTTTGGAAAACCTGGGGGGTCGGCAGCCAAATACATATCAATATGGGGGTCCTTGGCACGAAAATGTTTGACAAACACTGCATGTTGTGTGAATGTGTGTTGCGTTGTGTGGTAATGTGTGTTGTGTTGTGTTAGTGTGTTGTGTAGTAGTGTTGTTGTAGTCTTGTGCTCAGCCAAGAGGCCTGTCACTGTCCGTTAATTCTGAGACCAGTGTGTCCACCCCCCCCCCCCAAAAACACACACACACACACACACACACACACACACACACACACACACACACACACACACACACACACACACACACACACACACACACACACACACACACACACACACACACACACACACACAGTCACGTGCTTCTGTGTGCTTTGTCGGCCTGTCGGATGTATGCTGTGGGGTTCCTCTTTTGTCCTTTTGAGATCTCTCTCTCTTTCTCTCTCCCTCTCCCTCTCTCTCTCTCTCTCTCTCTCTCTCTCTCTCTCTCTCTCTCTCTCTCTCTCTGTGTCTCTTTCCCACAGAAACACCATCTCTGTCTCTAGGATGACATCATGCTCCTCTTGTGATCTCTCTCTCTCTGTTGGGTCACTTGTTTTCCCTTTCCTGACCCATTTTCTTAATTTCTTTCTTTCTTTCTTTCTTTCTTTCTTTCTTTCTTTCTTTCTTTCTTTCTTTCTTTCTCTCTTGTCACTTTGTTTTGGTTTCTTCAGGTAGTCATTCCGGTGGTAACACCTGCTCAGTGCCTGCCCCAGTGATACTGTAGTGTGTGTGCGTGTGCGTGTGCGTGTGCGTGTGCGTGTGCGTGTGCGTGTGCGTGTGCGTGTGACGTGTGTGACGTGCGTGCGTGCGTGCGTGTGCGTGCGAGTGTGAAAGCGCCAATCTGCGTCACTAGTGAACTGTTTTTTTAACCATGACGTCAGGAGCCAGTATATTAAATCACCCAATATCCTCTGTTTCAATGATTCTTTGCCTGTGTGGCCATATCAGATCCACTTTTGGGTCTTGATCTAATTTACAATTTACATGTAGGCATTTAACAGACAACTATCCAGAGCGACTTACAAGTGCGAGATCAGAGTAAGCAGAGTAAGGACCCCCAAATTGATATATTGATAAATTGGCCGCAGACCCCCATCTGAGAATGTTTTGTGCCAGGGACCCCCAGAGGAGAATCCTGAAAAGGAACTGTTTTGGAGATTTCCTCCCGACAGAGACGATACTGTATGTCTATTGTCATAGTTACTGTAAACCTCCTTATTGACGTCATTCATCAATGAATATACTGCACCTCCATGCTTTAAACGTATTCATGCACTGAAAACGGAGAAGCTAACTGAGCCCATAACACTGCTGAAAGGAAGGATCAGCTGAATGCAGCAGCTGAGGGTCTGTTGAGCCTGAGGTGATGCAGTATTAACAAAGGTATTCAGAAAATGTCCCTCTCATCTCCACTACACCCCCATCGTGTCACATGCACTCTGCCTGATCCCTGATCTCATTCTCCCTTTGTTTACATGCAGGGAATTCTCTGTCAGTTAATTTCTCTCAATCTCACTCTCCCTGTCCCTGTCCGTCCATCTGTGCGTCAAGCAAGACCTTGCTTTATGTATTTTGAAATCAGTGTTGCCGGATGTTGTGAGAGAAACAAGCAACCAAGGTCTATGAAAACAAGCCCAAAATAAGCGACCAAGACATGTCAGTCAAACGTATTGTCTTAATATTGTTTTAGACCAGTGGTTCTCAAACATTTTCATGTTAAGGACCCCCAAATCGATATGTATTTGGCCACGGACCTCATCTGAAAATATTTTTGCCCCCCATAAAAGATTTGTTTTGTTTTGGCTTGTTTCAGAAACAGACCCAAAAAAATGCAACCAGCAACTTCCAATATTTACAGGAAAACAAGCCCAAAGTCGCTTATAATAAGCAGACTTGGCAACATTATTTGTAATAATTTCACTCTCTCGATTTCCTGTCCCTCTCTACTGCAGTGGCTAATTATAACAAACTAAACTGAAACCAAATACCATAATCTTTAAGTGAAATTGTTTACCTCCCATAGCTACGTATGATGTTTATCAGCTTAAACTTTGCAACAATCTCGACTTTGTAAAAGTCCTTCTTCTTAGAGGGTGATTAGCGATGAGAGCAAGACCACAATTTACTGCCAATATGTCTCACACCTGTCCAAGTCTCCTTGAGAAAGACACTCAACTCCTTACCATCCTCATAATTCACACTGTGCTGTGTATAAGAGTGTCAGCTAAATAACTTTGTGACGAATGCCAAACCATTGAGGCGTGAATGAAGGCTTTATTGTTCCCCAGATGTGAAGTCCTCTCATGTTAACTTCTAAGGTTTGGAGGAGGTCGTCTGTCGATAAGCCTGGCTGTGACTTCAACGTTACTGTCAGCCCCCTCGGATAAGCGTTTGAAAATGTTTGAAAAATGTTGAATCATTTTGAATTTTATAACTTAAATCTTCTCTTCTGGGGGTCCCTGGAACAAAACCTTTTCAGATGGGGGTCCATGGCCCTTGGCACAAAAAGGTTTGAGAAGCACTGCTGTTAGTGTTGTCAATAATGCCACATGCTGCAGGCTCCATTAGGAGTTACCAGTGGTTGATGAAGACCAGGGTGGGGTTTAAAGTAATACCCTCCCTCCAGCACCCACACCCTCAGATCAGTAGCAGAGGGGGGACCAGATGGCAGAGGTGGAGGAAGTCGTTGGCTTTCTTTTTACTTAAGTAAAAGTATATACCATAATATAAAAATATTCTGTTACAAGCAAAAGGCCTGTATTCAAAATTGTATAAGAAAAAAACGTTAAGAATCCATATATAGGCTACTTAAAGTATCAAAGTAAAAGTGCTAACCTTTTTCAAAAATTGTAAAACATTTTTCGAATAGCTGAAGTACAATATAGGATATCATTTGTATACCGTATGTTTTGTAATAACAATCTAAATCTACAAAGTAACTAGTAGCTAAAGTTTTCAAATAATTGTACTGTGGAGTAAAAAGTATAGTATAAAGTAGTAGAAGTGTATGAAGTATTGAAAAAAGGAAATACTCAAGCAGTAAAGTAAAAGTACCTCAAAAGTATAATACTTGAGTAAACGTATGAAGAAAGAAGGCACTGGAGCAAACCCGGGACAAGCCTTTCTTTTATTAACAACGTTTCGATGTCAATACATCTTCGTCAGGTCAACATCATGACCGGACGAAGATGTTTTGACAGCGAAGCGTCATATTTATTAGCCTGCACCCTGTTAATAAAAGACAGGCTTCAATTGTCCGAGTTTGCTCCATGTGCCTTCTTTCTTCATGCCTTAAGCCCAGTCCACACCGATGCAACTAGTCGCAACGTGCAACCGTTTGCAAGAAATTGCAGCGGTCTGGACTGACCATAGACATATAAAGGTAGACGCCTCATTCGGCTCTGAAGCGTGTGTATCTCGGGCGCGCTTCCTGCTTCCGCAGGGCTGCCGTGTGCGTCACACACGCGGAAGTTCGGTAGGCCAATCAGAGGCAGGTGGGGGCGGGTCTTTTTGTAACCCAGCTCTTAACCCTTTGAGAGGCAGCAGCTGTGCGCAGCATCTAGTTAGTTGGAACTTGGCAAACTCCACACTCTATTTGTGAAATTCAAATAAGAGACATGGTCCTTTTTCATATCAAGGTCCATTATTTATTCAGCATTTGAGTCACGGAACACCGTTTGAAATAAACAATTGTTTACGTTCTCTAATTGTGTACTTGTTTAGTAAGTAATGCAGATGTTTAACAATTTGACTCTTGACACGTGTGAAATGTTATACTCAAGATTTAAAGATCTATAAGGGTCCATTTGGTTATCAACTCTCCATCATTTAGCTGGGTACCACCTGGAACCCCCCCAAGGACCACTGGTGGTTCCCGGACCACTGGTTGAGAACCATTGCACTGACAAGTCCCGGAAAAGACGCACTGTGATTGGCCAGTAGTCAACGCACTGTGAGCGCTGTGATTGGCCAGTAGTCACTTTGAGTGACAGGTTCCCTGCGGAAGACGGAAGAGCCGCCGTGTATTGCGATACAAGTCGCCACAATGAACTGCAGAGGCCAATGAGGTATCTAGGTTTCTAATATCTATGGGACTGACCAGTTGTAGACCGGTGCCATTTGGGGATTGTTAGATTTATTTTTCCCTAGTGAATACCGGTTCATATCTATAATTACATCAATAAACGGAGGAAACTTCTTATTATAATAGTATTTGGGTATATTCCAGAGAAGAGATCTTACAAGCGTTGGAAATCCAGATATATTCTTCTGAAGCTTAAACAGAGATACATAGTTTTATACACATAGCGTGGGGTGACGCCTTTCGTCATCACGTCAGCCGTCAGTTGTGTCTCGACATGCTCCGTTTCCTGGGCAACCAGGGTTGTGGTGACATCTATGCACAATGTTTATAACAACAAAACCGTGCGGCAACGAGGTTAGCCTGCTATCTAATATGGTTGACATACCAGAATGAGCCCATCAGACTAAAACAACGTTGCAGGCTGCCTGAGAGGCACAGAGACACCTTTAACCATATTTACACATACGAATGGAAAATGGTACAAAATGAGATCCAACAGGGATAATGGTTGCATGTAGTTGCAAGTAGTTGCAAGGAGTTGCACGTAGTTGCAGTTGCAAGGAGTTGCATTGGTGTGGCCTGGCCTTTTATGAGTCCTGTGCCTGAGATGCACCGGATCAGCCTGCAATCTGGCTTGATGGTGGAAGCCCCCCATTGTTCCTGACTTGAGTAGATGTACTTAGTTACTTTCCACCACTGTGCCAGATGGTCATCAGCCAAGCTCCTTTACTGGCTAAACGGAGGCAGTCAGTCGTTACCATAATGCTTAAGAAGCAGGGCTTTTCAGCAACATGTCTTATTAGCCATATGGCCATTTGTAGTGACCACCAGCACGCACAGTGCACTGCATGCTGGTCATGGGCAAGCTAAGCGCTATAGGATGCAAGACTGCACATTCTAAACATGTCAAAAATGTTTATCTTCATTACAGGCTGCTGGCCTGTCAGCACACATTAGAGCACTGCGCTCAGCATATCGTCTCTGTCGGGTGGAAACCTCATATGTCCGAAACTGTGACTTTTCAGGATTCAAATTCAAAAGCAGCAAAAGTAGCAGATCTGCAAGCTCGAAACGCGCCGTGTTTCGCGCCGTGTTTCGCGCCGTGTTTCGCGCCGCGTTTCGAACTTGCGGATCTGCTACTTTTGATTGCTTTTGTGTGATGCTGTAGTATGATCAAGTAGGGCGTTAATTTACGGGAAAAAAACACAAAAAGTTAGAATGTGGAGATAGGAGGTTTCTGCCCGACAGCAATGATATAGTACATGGAATCATGACATTCCTTCACACTCTGCTGTGAGGAGCAGTGAGCGAGGGGATGACCTGGACATCTGTCATGAGGCTGGGTGGGGCAAAGGGCACAGTATGATTCATTATAATTAATGACGGGCCACAGTGGTTGATATGGTAAACAGACCTCTGTGTGTGTGTGTGTGTTTAGTACTATTAGTATTTAAAATTAATATAATAGAACAGGACCCTCAAATGAATGCTGGTTAACCGTTAAAGTGGTTAGTAGCACAGACTACCTTCGCAGCCAAAATTTAAAATCTACCAGAATTTGACTACACTGCATGCAAAAAATGGATCCCATACACTACATTTTCATGTAGTGTGTGGGATAAAAAAAAAATTGTATCACAAAATCAAATGATAATTTCTGTTCTGTGTGGAGAGTTGACCTCTCATGGTGACACAGCCCTGTGTTGTTGGTGTTTTTTTGATTTATTGAATAATTAATTAGTCAGAAATGTAAACGGCACATGGTACATTATGAGACATGAAAGCTAAAAAGATTACACCCAAAAAAGTCCTGGGGACTTGTTTCCATTGTGGTCCTATGTTTACCAAGACATGGTTGGTGGAACTGGGTGAATAGGACTGAATAAGGTCGACGCTCATTGACTCTTCCTTGGTGCCGGGCACTTTTTTTTTGCCCTTGGGTGTCATGTCTTTGTCATCCGTCACGCCTCTCAGCACCACGGTGTCAGAATTTATCTCTAGTCTCTCTGCCATCTGTTATTGGTCATCGGGGAGCATCTTGCAGCTTCCAACAGCCGTGTGCTAGATTAGTACCACAGGCATCCGGCGCTGGTTGATTAGATTAGGTTCTCAAAGTGGGGTCCGGGGACATAGAAAATGTTCTGGGGGTCCCTTGCACAAAACCTTTTCAGATGGGGGTCTGTGGCCAGGTCCTTGACTTGAAAAAGGTTTGAGAACTACTGGATTAGATCCTGGATGCATGGATGACCTAACAGGTGTCTCAGTGTGACATTCATGAAGTCATGTCATGTCTCTTGTCTTCTAGGTCAACGCTGAATGCACTTCCAGCTTTCACGCTGGGACTGGAATTGGTGCTTTGACAGTGAAGTCAGTAATAAATGCAATATATGACATAACACCTGTAAGGGGTCAGTTTTTACTCTCCCCCCCGTGTTAACCCTTTAAGACCGGGAACGGATCTGTGTAATTTTTTGATTTCTTTGGTTATTCAAAAATGGCAGATATACAAGCTCATAGCTCACCGAGCGCCGCGCTCTGAGCTTGTACATCTGCTATTTTTTGAGAAATCATGAAAATGAGTGCAAATCTTTGATTATATTTTTTCACATTTGTAACTCAAATCTTTGCTTCTGGGGGTCCCTGGAACAAAATATTTGACAAATGTTCACTTTAAAAAAATATATATTTAAAGATTTGCACAGATTTTCACGATTTAAAATAAAAATAGCTCATAGCACAGCACTTACTGCTATTTTTGAATAGCCAAAGAAATCTAAAAATGACACAGATACTTTCCCGGTCTTAAAGGGTTAAATTAGCACTTTGGATTTTGTCTGATCCCCCTTCATTCAATTCAGTTCAGTTCAGTTTAATCCACTTCAATTAATTGCTTAATGTAAGTCTCATCATCTACTATAGGCTACTGTACCATACACAATAACTGCAAAACATGAATGTAAACAGACCATTTGCATTGCAATACAAAGTGGAACATAACAATATACAGTTTAGTTGTACAGTGGCTCTCAAAGCAGGGTCCAGGCGGGACCCTCAGGGTTCCTTGAGGAGGTTCCAAATGGACTCTTACAGGTCTCGTAACTCTAGAGAGTGCACAAATGGAACCAAATGGAACGGGTTTGGTTCCATTTGTGTACTTTCAGAGTAAAGTTTGAGAACCACTGTTTTATTGCAACAGTTACAGTATATAATGTGCTATGATACAATCAATGACCACATACTGCACTGATGAGGGAAAGGGAAATATTCAAGTAGTGTTTGGTGCAGAGAAAGCGGTGACATTTGATCCATTGTTTGTGGCGGTTGTGAGGTCAGTTAGGGATGTTGGGGCTAAGGCTAAGCAGTCCTTTTACCAGGTGTGTGATATGATCTGTGTGACGTCAACCCTGGAACCAACAGGCTGTCCAGTGTCCACGCATGCACACGCAAGCACGCACGCACAGGTTTGTATTACTGTACTTGTGAGGACATTCTAGGACGGCGATTTTATGAATGCCATTTTCGCAACTTTCAGCATTTTTTTATCGTAAGTTAAAGCCAAAAAATAGCAGATCTACAAGCTCACATTTTGTTTTACTTTTTACACGTCATTTAGCGATTCAAATTAATTCCTCCCCACACATTTCTGTGTTGCCTCTGCTGTTGTACCCTACTGGCTCACCTGCCAGTGTCAGTGAGGAGCCCCCACCGGGAAGACACAGCGCCTCCATCCCATTAGCCTGGGAAGCATACCTTTTCGGGTCTATGATCCGGTCGGGAGCGGAAGTAACCCTACGTCACCAGGCGCGTCATCCGCCGGATGGGCATATCCGGAAAGACTTGATGCGGCTTAGTTTAGCTTATTTTTTAAATATAAATGTGAGTGTACTTCCAGAGACTATTTAGCGTCTGTCTACCTTTATTATCCCACAGGGAAATTCTATTCCATTTAAATAGGGATCGGGGAACCAAAACAAAGCGGCTCCGCAAAACCGAATGGGCAAAATCCAGAAAGATAATTATTTTTTTATTTTTTTATTCTGTAGGAGTGGCCTAGACCGGATCACACGGGTCTTTAATAACGAATACCAGGCTTTCCTCCGAGGTGGAAAGACTGGTCATGCTAGGTTACCATCCCATTAAATAGTCTCTGAGGCTCATTAGCCAACTAGGTACGGCTGCCACCCGCAGCTGAGTCCACTCTAGGCAATCAGACACCAAAAAGGAGGGGGGAGAGACTGGGGACAGACCCAGGTCGTGACACCCCAGAGTCAAGTCCCAAGTCAAGTCAAGGGTGAAGACAAGCAACTACTAAGTCAAGTCTCAAGTCGTCACACAATGCCATTTCAATGACTTACTGGACAGGTGCTTTACCCCTGCTCCGCCGAGCACCCTGTAGTTGTTCTTAAACTATTGGATCGCGGTTAAATCAGCTAAATATATAGGGCTTCCTCCTTGAGACCAGAGATCATTCCGACAGACCAGTTGACCTTGCACACCAGAATGTAGCTGTGTTAAACCAGGTCACCGCTTCACAAACGGACAGGTGTACTGAGGTAAGTATAATGTACTGACAGGTGAGATCAGTCATCATAACTTTGATCTGATATGGCTATCCACCTGTCCTATTAAACTGTCAGATACATAGATTCCCAGCATTCCTCTAGCTCCATCCTACTGTACATGCCATTGCTGTTACTTTCTCCTGTCTTTGAGTACAATACAGTACATATGGGTACTAGTACAAAAGTTAGTTTTACGTCTATGCAAAGTATATGTGTATTTGTTTCTTTATTTTCACAACAAAGTATAATACAGGGTTAAGTAATTAATGAGACTACAGGTAATCGATTTAGTTGATTATAAAAAAAGAATTATTTCATGTCGATTTGTTAATATATAAGAAATACAAATTATCAAAAGAAAACTTAGCTTCGATTATAAGTGGGTTATTGGTTCTAAATATTGTTTTTTTTAATATATTTTCAGTGAATTGCCCGGCCCTAGTGTGCAACCATTCATGTACACGTGTTCATAAAATATCGCCTCTGTCTGGTTCGCGCCGTGTTTCGAGCTTGCGGATCTGCTACTTTTGATGCTTTTGTGTGACGCTGTGGTATGATCAAGTAGGGTGTTAATTTACGGGGGGGGGGGGGGGGGGGGAACACAAAAAGTTTAAATATGGAGATAAGAGGTTTCCGCCCCCGACAGCAACGATATGAATCCCATGCATGGAACATGTCCATTCAGCTCTTGGCATGGTTAAACGTCCGTCTTTTTTTTGGCCCCGATCCAGCCTGCATCTTTATTCCATTAAAGCCATCTGTGTCCTGGCTGGACGCGTGCCACCAGACTACGGCTTTGGAAACACAGGCTTCTATTAGCCTGGAGAGAACCAGGGCCCTGTGCTGTGTCTATGAAGCGGTCACACGACTGACCGGTGGTTATCAACTCGTTAAGTCAACCCCGGATTTTCCAATCAAGCCGTACAGTACGTGCGTTCACTTAAAATTGGGGGCGGAGTTTGTTTGCAGCATATGACCAATAGGAAACATGGGACAAATCTGCTGGTGGCAGATCGGCATATTTCACAAAACGAAGAGCAAACTATCGTTTTAGACAAATACAAACAATTGTTATAATGCAGGCCAAAAACGCAACACAGTTGGAGCTGCCAAATGCAATAGATTAATTAAGGCTAATGGGCTTATCAATATCACTACCCCATCATTAGGGCACAAGTACACCTGAATATAATTACATATAATTATGACATTTATGCCGCTTAATGCCACTTAACACGGTAGCCAATAGACAGATGGGTGGGTCCAGAGCACATTTATTGTAATGATCAGTCAGTCGATTGTGTTCCGGCTGGGAAGAAGTAACTGCAGTATCACAATGAAAACTCACTTTTCAAGATAAAATAATGGAATTTTTTATATTATCTTTCAAATCTTAGTGTTTGGCCAATTATTTGGCCCTCGGCCCACAGGTTGAGAACCAGTGAGTTGGGCGATGTACCCTGGTAAGAAGTGATCCTCTGTCGTAATCCCTAAACAATCCAGGGTTAAAGCCTCACTACGCAACTATTTTTTTAAAATAAAATGTTTAAAAAAATCTTCCTGCTCTTTTAGACATTTAGATTGTGTCAAAGGTCATGTCTCACCTAGACACAGGATCTGACATGAATTCTGACCTCTATTAGCTCAATGGTAAAAATGTCAGCACTTTTCAAATCTGGGGTAGAAGAGGAAAGTTACATAGTGCCTCTTTAAACCTGAAGTTACCTCACTATAACCCCGCTTCGTAGCACAGGCCTCCGGCTACAGCAGTGAGACAGACAGATTATCACCAACAGATCAAAATATGCCAAAATCCACCAAATAGAGACAAAGTAGAAGCGTCACATATGCTAACGCTTTCAGACGGCTTTTGCTTTCAAAAGCACTTTAGAGTTTACCAGTTCTGATCCCCGTTCACATTTTCCTCTATGGCAGACAACGGTTTGTTCCACCACTAGACTATGAGGGATTTAAGTAAAGATTCATGCCGTGTTTACATTGTCTAAAGATTGTTTGGGTGGCATTTGTGCTTTATTTAGACGGCATAGTGAAAATGGGCACGGTGGTCGTTAAGCTTGATTTGAGCCTGAAACATTAGCAATTACATGACATGCTTAACACCAAATCAATCAGCTACAGTACATTAACCCAGCCACGTAACTTTAAAAAAAAAAAATCGTCCTGTGTTATTGATTTGTCTGATTTGTCTAAACCAAGGCACTTCTTAACCACTTTCCACCTGGCATCACCATCACAACTTTTCAACATTTTTCAAAAAATGTAATAATTAATACAAAATATACATAATCTAGCAGCATGTTGCAATAACAGTTTTATGTCATATCACCCTGCCATACAGCCAAAGATAATAGTCAAAATGTCCAAAATTATGCATTACTCATGTTTAAATCCTTGATGACACCTAATCCATGAAATGCTGAGGCTGCGTTCTAGACTCCAAAACGTGCCAGAACCTCATGGAATATATGCATGTGTGTCGTTAATAAATGAATAGTGAAGCTCCACTGCCATGCATGTGGGATCTGTGACTCTTTTAACCCTCTAGACTTGGTGAACTGGATCCGAGTTGTATTTGTACTGTTCTTGGACCGCTTTTTGAGTGGTGCCAGCCACTCCTACACTTGACCGTGTGTGTGGGTCTGTCCGTCCGTCCGTATGTTTGTGTCTGGCCTCAACAGCTGCAGCTGATTGCAACACAAAGATGCAACCAGTTACACTAATTAAACACAAACAGGAGTGCAACACATGCACTGCAAGTTGTGAGCTTGTAGATCGGCTATTTTTTGCTTAT
>NC_137623.1:38533657-38540857 GCF_963280865.1 Gymnoscopelus braueri
GGGGGCCTAGCATAGCGCCCTGGGGGACCCGGTCAACTAATTAAAGGGTTTAAAAGTGGCTCAACTATGCCTCAGCTTAAAACAGTACAGTGTGTATATGAGAAAAACAAAAGGCAGCCAGCTTAAGATGTTTGTTTTGATTAGGGTTAGTCTCACTTACCATGTTGTTATTATTAGAGGCCTCGGTCTGGGTTTTATAGTGGCAGCCTTTCAAACCGTGATTGGATGAGAGAATCTTTCATTTGAAATGGGAGAAACACAGGAAAATGCTAATAAGAATCCCTATGCTATGGCATTTTCTAATAATAATAATAATAGCTCAGATTTATATAGTGCTTTTCTAAGTACCCAAAGTCGCTTTACATAAAAGAAAAGGAACCAACTTTATTAAGAAAAAACTAAAACGAACAAAAAGAGAAGTGCTAGATAGACGGTAAATAGATAAAAGGCTAAGCATGGGTTGGGGGGACATCTTAACTAGACCACAGCTGGGAAAGGCTATCCTGACGAGGTGGGTTTTGAATGTGGTTTTGTAGGAAGGAAGGGAGGGAAGGGCCATCTTTAATATGGTTGGGGAGTGCATTCCAGAGGGAGGGGGCAGCAACAGAGAAAGCCCTGTCCCCCCCAGGTATGTTACTTACTTAGCCTTGGGGACCTCCAGGAGGTTGGCTTCACTGGACCTGAGGGAACGGGAGGGGACCCGCAGGTCCACCCAGAGCTTGGGGTCAGACCGGTCTGCAGAAGACACATGAATGTGAATTCACACGACCGGGATGGTTTACCAGGCTAGTGTGCCACTGTGGTAAAAGGTCATATGTGTGCGTGCGTGTGTGCGCGTGCGAAAGGTGAAGTGAGAGGGCTGAGGTCTGCTAGGGCGAGTGAGAGAGGTAATTCTCTCACTAATGAGATCAGGGGGAGTTGGTGGACGTCACCTGTGTCACCGCTGTGTTTGTCTGCCACATGTCACACACAGGCCTGCTGTGCTGTAAGATAAACAACACTGTGGCACACTAGTGTGCATTATGTCCCAACGTGTTTCAGGTGTCAAATAAACATATTCAATAACTTTCCATTAGTATTAGTCATGATGCTTATACATTTAGCTGTATGACAAGTCAAGTGCCATAATAGAGGAAATATGAGTGGGTAAAGCCTACAATCTCACAATGTGGCGTGTTGTGAGCTTGTAGAGCTGCTATTTTTCGCATGCGACACCGGCTACACAACTAAGTATGAATCAAACCTACTGTGAGTGATTATAACTCCCATGAAAACTTCCAAGGTGCCTTCTGTTTTTGTGGCTTATACAGTACCTCCTCTCGTAACCCAGGCCCCCTCTAGCTCCCATCTCTCTCTCAACCCCATGACTCTCACATGAGGTCCAGCCCAGCGCATAGCAGCACCCTCCAGGCCCCTGAGGGCTCCTTTTCATGCTAGCTCAGAGAGAGGCCCTTCATGACTTCCTTCAGCCTTTTTTTTGTATCAGCATGTTGTTATCAGGAATTCAAGATGTTCCCCTTCCAGCACTGCTCTTTAAGGTCACGGTTTGAATGAAAGGACGGTGT
The DNA here is from genome assembly GCF_963280865.1 of Gymnoscopelus braueri. NCBI lineage: Eukaryota > Metazoa > Chordata > Actinopteri > Myctophiformes > Myctophidae > Gymnoscopelus > Gymnoscopelus braueri. The sequence goes on from NC_137623.1 coordinate 38,535,223, forward strand.
GAATTATGCATTCCCATCGTTATGCAGTCTTCTTAACGCGACGTCAGAGACCGATAGATACGTACAGTGACTCTGGTTCTGTAATTGAACGGCATGGCGGCTCGTTAGATTGACTCCATTGCTGCATGCCTCATCACGTTGACATTTGTCATTAATAATTAACGGGCAAGTTTCACAGACTTGTGGAACCATTTGTTTTTTTAAGTATGGTTTTTATCATCCCCATATTTATCCTTTTTGCATTCCTGCCCACACACACACCCACACATGCACGCACGCACCCACACATGCATGCACGCACGCACGCACGCACACACGCACGCACGCATGCACGCACACACATTTTTCCTTCTCTCAAACTCCATGCTGAGGGTTTTTTCCACTGCAGTGGTCTACATTCATGGAGTTCTGTAAATACTAACTTGGTTTCGCTGTGTCATCTCAGCACAACCATAGCCCTCAAAAGCAGCAGTCAAGGCATAATAACTGAAGCCAAAGCAAAGCTAATGTCCGGAACACACAGAGGAGCTCCTCAGCGCAACGTCAGCGTTAACCACTTAAACCCCATTATGGTTGAGCGGAGTCCCTCAGGGCTCTATGCTAGTGTCTTTTCCGTTTTCTGTTATTGTGGGGAAAGCTTTCGCTGAAAATTGCCGATCGACAAGCTCGTAACGTGTTGCGAGCTTGTCGATCTGCTATTTTCAGCGAAAGCTTTTCCCACAGTATTGATGCGGGGGTTTAAAGGTTGGTTAAAGGTTGGGGTAAGTGATTTTCTTTGGTTAAAATAAGTGTTAAATAGCTCTATATTCTGATAGTACTCATTGCTTATAGAATGTTTGTTCAGTAACATGAGTCTCCATGTCTCTCCAGCTCTTTATTAAACACTAAATGCAATTTCAGGTCAGGATACCAATTGTATACAATCAGGATAGAGAACTAACAAAAAAATATCACTTACCCTACCTTTAAGCCTAAATTATACTTCATCCGTACGACGGTACTGTAGGTCTGCGAGCTTTCTTGTAGATCTGTGAGCTTGTAGGTCTGGTCCATTTGGTTACATTTGTACACTCAGCTTTGGTCAAGGCTTTGTCATACATGAGGCCAATTTGAAAGATTTTGGAGTAGACGTAGTTGAAGACGAAGTCTGATGTGCAGTTTCAAGCATGATCGGTCCAGCATTGCCGGAGATTATCTGTTCAGAGACGGACACACAGACAAAAGGCGGACGGACAGGGGCGAAAACATGAGGGGCGTTATTTTTTGTTGTAATTTTCAGACATTTTCAGATTTTTTCCCAAAATAGTGAAAATATCACATCTACACATCTAGCTCACAACAACACCTGTAGATCTCTTAGATGGCTATTTCTCCTATATTTGAAATAGGGCTTAAAGGGATACTTCACTTTCGGGCCGGGGACACATTTAAAAAAAAATATTAAAAATAAATGAAAAAAGTTATGGAAAATTCATGGCCCCCTCACGACACGCAGTGTCCTACTAATGTGTGAGGGGCCATGAATTTTCCATAACTTTTTTCATTTATTTTTAATATTTTTTTTAAATGTGTCCCCGGCCCGAAAGTGAAGTATCCCTTTAAGTATGGATCCCAAGAGTGCCTTCCTAGGAATGTAGTGGAGTCAAAAGCACAATATTTCTATTAGCGGAGTGAAAGTACAAGTAAGCCTTGCAGCCCTTGCAGGAGCTCATCTCCTGTTTCTGTAGCGTGAGGCGGCATGATGTATATGACACGTACACCCCCTGGACATGACGCTAGCATGTCTCAGAGACTCCCAATCCGACCCTTGATGCTGAGTGCCAAGCATGGAGGCACTGGGTTCCATTGTTACTGTCTTTAGTATGACCCGGCCGGGGATCGAACTCCGACCTCCCAGTCTCAGGGCGGGCACTCAAACCACAACAAGGCCACTGAGCTGGTTAAGTGGTTAAGTACAGTACTCAAGTAAATTACTTATTTACTGTCCACCACTCTTAGCCTCCCGGCCGTTCCGGCCTGGCAAAGAACAATGACATGATCCTTTATTGTGGAAACTGTTATTGAGACGTATGATAATACACGTTATACAGCCATACGCTCATCTCATTTGACAGCCCCCTCACGCACACCCGCACATGGATATAAACACGTGCATAATGACACACACACACACACACACACACACACAATGGCCCAGCCCCCTCCCCTACCAGTCCTAATTATAATGAGGTCAGTCCACAAAGCAGACAGTCGAGAGAGAGATGAGAGAGAGAGAGAGAGAGAGAGAGAGAGAGAGATAGAGAGAGAGAGAGAGAGAGAGAGAGAGATGAGAGAGAGAGAGAGAGAGAGAGTCGAGAGAGAGAGAGAGAGAGAGAGAGAGAGAGAGAGAGAGAGAGAGAGAGAGAGAGAGATGAGAGAGAGAGAGAGAGAGAGAGAGAGAGAGAGAGAGAGAGAGAGAGAGAGAGATTTTTATGGGTCACTAGAATTACGTAAATTTCCCATTTTTGCAGGTCTTGTAGAGCTATTTTCACTGTTTATGAAATAAGTTAAGTGGTTATGCAGTATTGTAATTCCGGGCCCTGGGGGAGAGACATCAAATGTATCTTCCGGGTCTCAGCTGAAAAGGTTTGGGAACCCCTGCTCTATAAACAGAGATGAGTACACATACACACACAGCAGAAATCCTGAACAGGTCAATTTTCACACTCTCAGAGGTAGTTAGTCAGTTAAAGTGACACTCGAGTTAAAGTGACACTCGGGACTCCGCTGTGTACAAGGATCGCCAAGGATGACTTCATCCAGTAGAAATGCCAACAGAGCGCGGCCTCCCCTTCACCAACCCCCTTGTCACTTTTGTTCCCTCTCTCCTTCGACGTCACACTCACTCCCTCTCGTTCTCTCACTCTGTCTCTCATTACCGCGTGTCCCTCGAGCACCCTTTTCTTGTGTGTGCGGCCCCTGTTCGGACACCAAAGGCCTAAATAAACGATGTGTTAAGTGAACAACGGCCTCCTTTGACTGTGAAACTGTAATCCCTGCACTGACCTTCATTTACCTGCCCAAAGGGTGCGTCAGATGTCAAATATTTGTTGTCATACGCACGATTTGCCTCTGGTAAAAGTCACGATACTAAGGACCCACAAAGCTGGAATAGGATTAGAATCTATGAATCAACATTCCAGGATGGTTGGGGCGATGGCCATTTTTTAAGTGTACAGAAAGTCTAATGTTGTCTAGGAAAGCCCACGGAAGGTCAGATGAGTAGGGTTATTTTGACAAACACGTCACACAGCATGTGTTGGAGATTGAAGAAATCGAGTACCAAAGCATGGTGGAACACCTGTTTTTGGTAAAGAGTTATGTTATGTATCATATTGTTTTGACACATGATAGGTTTGATGTTTGGTACCCTTTCTTGAAAAATGATATAATTCTTTGCAATATACTTAAGTATGTGACAGTACCCTCACTCACCCTGTTGTTTTTGTGACTAGGGTTCATGCCATTTACTTTTAAGTTGATTTGGATAAGAATGTCTGCTAAATGCCTAAATTGTTCATTGTAATTGAGACAGAGGGGGGGAAATATGCACCTCACAAGCTGCTAGTGATGAAGATGCTCATTGCTCATTGTGTTCATTGCGTTTTATGTGCTTTGTTTAGCGCTACCAGCACATAAATGTTACTATTTTCATACATTGTTTGTTTACTTTGTTGTGTAACTGTCATGCGTATCACTAGCATGAACAAGGAACAATGACTGATCATGGAATTCTAACAACGTCAAATGGCATTTTTGAATCTGCCATTACAAACTAAATTCTCAAGCACTTTCACTGTAAGTTGTCATGATACACTGTGTGAACAGTTTGCTCAAGTTTGTGTTGTCACTATAACAATTCCATAAATTGTGAGTTGTGTCATAATCCAAAGAACCCAGGGGGAAAATGTTTATGGTCTATAGTTCATTAGTTATAGCGCCACCATGAGGCAGATTTGAAAAATAAGAAAATGGTGTGGAGGTTCCTCCTTGGCCTATTGGGAGTGTGCATTCAAACTTCCGGTCTAGTGGTGTCTAATCTCTCAAAATCTGTCAGCACCAGCTCAAACATGTAGTGTTGTTGTTATAGTAGGAATAAACACAGAAGCACCCGGGAGGAAGTGGACTAAGAAAGGGGAGGAGCCAAACCAAGTTCCTGTTTCTACACAAAAACTAAAAAAGACAACAACCATTTTTTCCTTTTTTGACATTAGCTGTAAGTCATGGGAAGACACAAAAAAAAAATTCTGGCCTGGGCCACAGCGTGGCAGTCCAGGCACCCTATGCTGCGATGCCAGCCTGACAGCGTGTCGCGGTTCGACTCCCGACGACCTTTGCTGCGTGTCAGCCCCCATATCTCTCCCCATTTCCTGTCAGCCTACTGTAATCTGTCAATAAAGGCAACCAAAACAAAATTAAATTAAATCTTTAAAAAATTGCTGCTTCCCGGCCTACCAGTCTGGCAGAGATAATATGTGCAGTACATATTATCCCTTTATACTGTATGTCTAATACTGTGCAAGTTAAGACGCATAGGAGCATCTGGTGAATTTCGCAGCTTGTGAATTTCGCAGCTTGTGAGTTTTGTGTCTTCACGTGTCATCCTTTTGAGACGTTTCCTCTTTCTCGCCCTGTCCCGTCCAGGGGGAAGTTCGCCGTGGTCAGGAAGTGCGTGGAGAAGTGCACGGGCCGCGAGTACGCCGCCAAGTTCATGAGGAAGCGTCGCAAGGGACAGGACTGTCGCTCGGAGATCGTCCACGAGGTGGCCGTGCTGGAGCTGGCCAGGGCCAGCGACCGCGTGGTCAACCTCCACCAGGTCTACGAGATGGCCTCCGAAATGGTGCTGGTGCTGGAGTTGTAAGTACCAGGAAACACACACACACACACGCGCGCACGCATGCACGAACCCATGCGCACACACACATACATCTCACTGGATTTTCACTTTCACAGGACCCAGGTATTTTGATGCAAATTATGATGAATCGTCGTTGTCGGGCAGAAACCTTACATTTTTTTGTGTTTTTTCGTAAATTAACGCCCTACTTGATCATACTACAGCGTCACACAAATGCATCAAAAGTAGCAGATCTGCAAGCTCAAAACGTGGCGCAAAACGCGGCGCAAAACGCGGCGCGAAACGCGGCGCGAAACGCAGCGCGAAACGCGGCGTGTTTTGAGCTTGCAGATCTGCTACTTTTGATATTTTTGAATACGGTTTTGAGCTTTGCAGATGGGATATTTTTGCTATTCGACAAAGTATATAGGGTTTACTGTAAGAGGTTAACTTCTGATACCACAGCACGTAATCAAGGGTCCGAATTAACTGAATGCCAACGATAGCTCTGAGGTCACTCAAGGTGAGGGCAGCGTCTTGGGACAGCGTCTAAAAACGGTGTTCAGTTGGCGGTGGGCTGGCAGGTGAACGGACACCTGCAGCAGCAGGGGTCCTGCAGGACCACTGGACTGTGGTGAATAATGAAAGATCACAGCAGGTGTGTGGAGAACAGAGCAGAAAAGACAGGCCGACAGGCTGTCAGTTATGCTAGTTAAATATTAACAGGTGAAACACTGACCGTGTCACCAGAGAGAGAAT